>NW_026056832.1:0-57299 GCF_023758085.1 Alternaria hordeiaustralica | reverse complement strand
CCCTAACCCTAACCCTAACCCTAACCCTAACCCTAACCCTAACCCTAACCCTAACCCTAACCCCCTAAACCCTAACCCTACTTACGGGTTACGGGTCCACATAGGGTGGGGGCTACACGGGTCGACAGGTCACAAGAGGCATATACAAAGAGTAGTTTCAAAATTGCTAGGTTTTAGAGTTACTACTACGTTTAGGTAAGTAACACTAGTAGAAAACTAGAGTATATATACAAAGAGTAGTTCTAGAATTATAACCTTTTTATAACGCTATTAATATAGTAATTTATATATTAATAAACTACACGTAGAGAGTACTAAAGAGTAATTTTAAAATTATAATATTTCTATAGAGTAACTAGAATAAGCAAATTATATTATAGAGTAAAGGTGTATTATATATATTAATATAAAACAATACTATACATAGAGACTCTAAGAAAAGAACTAGAGTTTCTCTTTACTATAGAATAAGCAGCTAGAATAAGTAAAAGAAAGTAGTAGAACTATATTAAAGAAGCTTATAGAAGAAAGAGAAGCCTTACTATTAAACTATAACTATAGTGTAGAGATAGTAATAATAATTCTACACTTATAGTTGTTAACATAAATACTCTTGCGTAAAATATAACTCTAAGTAGCTATAGTTAGGTTAGTAGAGCTAATATAAATCTAAGTAAAGTATAACCTATCTACGTAATATCTATAGGCATATAGTAGCTTCTAGTGTAATAATATACTCTAATAAAGTAGCTCTAGTTAATAGATACATACTCGTAGATAAGCTGCTAACTACTAGTAACGTTCGCGAAGAAAGAAGTAGCTTCTAGTAGTAATACTAGCGTTACTAGTATAGATAGAGCGCCTACTAGAGTAGTATACATAGACGTAAGTGTTAACACACTACGCTAATAGCTAACTAGAGAGTAGATAACTACTAGTAGCTACGTAAAGTTACTATAATAAAGTTAAAGTTAAAGAGTTAATTAATAATCTAGTATAGTTAAGTTCTAAGTACACTAGATTAGTAAAGTCTAGACTTTAAATAGTATATATAAGACTAAACAGTCTATCTATAGTTATGCCTTTAATAGAATAAGAACTAGCTCTATTAGTAATTAGCTACGCGCTATAATTACCTCTTTATATAGTAGTTTAACTTATAGTAAGTATATAAAGCTAAGTTATTAAGTAGATATATCTAAATACGTAGCTAAACTAGCTATAACTTTATATAGTAGACTTTATTATTCTAGAAAGTGTTATAACGCGTGTAAGAATATAGTTAGTTATATACTTATAGTTAGAGCTAGTAAGCGTAGAAGATCTACCTATATAACAGCGTTTTCGAGTACGTATAGCTTTACTCTAAACTAGCGCTCTCTCTATTTCTAGAGCGTTAGATTAGTAGAGGTTACTATAATGCGTACTAAGTCTTTGCCTAAAAGAAGTATAAACTTAGTATAGTTACGTTAATAGCCTTGCATACGTATAACGTAGTGCTTAATATTTATAAAAGTTAAACTAATAGAAGGTTCTATAATATAGCACTACCTTGCGTTAATAGAAATAACACTAGACTAGAGCTACGTGTTATTCTACACTATTAAAGACAACACTACTATATATAGCTCTACTGCGCTTATAAGCTTACTAAGACGCACATAGCTTATATAGTAACTACTAGTATATATTAAAGATACATAATATATAGTAAAAGTATTAATAGAAGTATTATTCTATATAAGATTAATAATAACGCTATAATATAGATGCGCTAGTAACTTGTTATCTACTATAATAATAATATTATTACTCTTACTAGTAAGGTCTAGTACATTAATAACCTAAGTAGTTCTAGTAGGCATAATAGTGTTAAAAGGTAGTGCTCTAGAGACAAATGTAGTTATTAGAGCTAGTAAGTAGTAGTTAAGTTAAAATAGAGAATAGGTATAGCTATAACTATAGTAATGCCTTTACTCTAGACTAGGTAATTTTAAGCACTAGACTGCGCATACTCTATATTAGTACTACTAGTAGTTACGTTATTAATATTAAGCTACTGTAATATTATTTATAACGTTTGCTAAATAGTACTATAGTCTAAAGAGTATATATAGAATTATAAGGTTTACTAAAAGCTTATAATTTTATAATTAGTTATAGTGTAGTTTTAATATTACTATACTTATTAATATCTAGCTACTATAATATCTATAGAAAAAGGTAGTATATAGAATAGTAGCGCAAAGAGTATATAGAAAATTAATAGATTTCTTAAATACTTATAATTCTAGAATTAGATATAGCATAAAGTTAGAGAGTATACGTATTAAACTAGTTTATAGCTTACGTCTTATTCTACTATTATATTCTTGCGCTATATCTAATAATAACACTTACTATTAACATAGACTACTTACCTTGTACCTTCTTACTCTACTAGTTATCTAAGAGATAAAGGCGCACTTTCTCTAAAGCCTTTTCTAATAAATTCTTTCTAGTATACTTACTATCTCTCTCTACTATAGTTTTCGCACTATAGCTAATACTCTATACTCTATCTTTATAAGAAGCCTTATATAGTAGTCTCTTTCTAGTAGATAAGAGCTTATTAGTAAGCTCTAGAGCCTAAGTAGAATTATAGAACTTATAGAGGTTGCTCTTAACTATAATATTCTAAGTAACTATTACTATTAGTAGTACTTATCTATATTAGATTAGTATCTCTACTAAGCTTCTACTCTTTTACGTTAAAGCTCTAAACCTAGCTACTAATCTACTTTACTTTAAATAGATTAGAGTTATTAAGAATAGCCTTACATTTCTTATAGTTACTAAACTTCTTTACTTTCTTTACTTAAAAATAGTGCTTAGTTATAGAGTAATAATTATTATCTATAACAAAGCTACTAATATATATCTAGCTAAGATAACTATATAGTCTATTCTATCTATAGAAATATAGTAGAGCTTTAGAGTTAAAGTACTTTAGCGCTATAGTGTTATAAAAGTAATATAGAGTTTATAGTAAGTAGAGAAAGGCGTATATAAGTAAAAGAGAGAGAGAGTAAGTATACTCTTTATATAGTTACTATACAGTTTATAGTGCACTATCTCTTAGTAGTAAAATAGATTAGTGCTTTTGTTTTACTATATACTTATTTCTATAGCAATTGTTTTATTATATCTTGTACTATTATCTAAACTAAAATTTGTAATATTTACTATATTAATTATATTACGTATTATATCTATAGTAACGTAAGTAGACTCTACGCTTATTATATTTACTATTTTAGTCTAGTTTTATATTTAAAATCTCTATTTCTTTACAACTCTCTATTAATTATACAGTATATTACTATTACTATTACTATAGCTAACGCTAATTCTACTTTTAAAGTTATTAGTATTACTATTAACACTCTAATTAGACTACTATTAGGCCTTACTAGTACTCTAACTAGATAATAAGGTATTACTTACTATAAGTATACGTCTACTATATTACTAGTTTATATTCGCACTTTATATGTGTATACTATAACTAACACTAATAGAAGAAGGTAATTTCTACTATCTATATTAGTATTAACTCTATACTTAGCTTATTTACTAGTATTAAGGTTATAACTTGTCTAGCTATCTAGGCTATTATTACGTACTATAATAACTTTTAACGTTTTGTTACTAACTACTATAAACGTATTAGTTTATAGTAATCTAACTAGACAGCTATAGAGTTAACTAGTTAGAACGCTGTCTATCTATCTAAGTATAACCTTGCGCTTTCTAACAATCTACTACTATCTTAACTTATTATCTATACACTAATATTAAATACTACTACTATAATATATAACTACGTCTTAGCTAATAAAATTACGCATTTTACCTATACTACGCTGCTTAGAATCTACAAGACTAAACTATTTTATATTATAGTTTATACTAGAACTACTAATATTCTTAATAACTTCTAGTAACTTCTACTATAAGAGGCTATAAACACTATTATTAAATAGGCTAAGATCTACTCTATAGCTATTTACTTTAAGTTTGTCTTTAATAGTCTAAATATAACTAATACTACGCTATCTACACTTATCTATAGTATAGTTACTAATAGTCTAGCTCTATATCTATATTAGCGCGTAGAGTTAACTACGTAGTAGAATATACGTTTCGTTACTAGCAACTAGCTACTAGGTACTTCTAATAACACTTTTACGTATATAGATAGTTAATTTATAGTTAGAGTATAGTATTAAATAGGCTAGTTAACTACGCAATAGCGTTATAGTAATAGTACTAAATAGATAGAGTTTACTAATACTTAGTTATATCTCTAAATATATCTATATTATATATATACGCGTTAGTTTATATATTACTATATATAATATACTACCTTTAATATCTTAACTTATAAATATATAGTCTCTTATATTAACATACGTTAGTAATAATACTACTACATATATATATATTTAGCTAAATCTACTACATGTAAAATTATAGTCTCTTAGATATATATAGTACTATTTAAGCATAGTAGATATTGTATATAGTACTTAGTTATATTATTTCTATACGTGTATAGTATATAGAGATATCTACTTTATAAGTATAGAGCTACTTCTAAAATTATAAACTTTTTACTACTTTTATACACAAAACGTTATAATTCTATATATAGTCTATCTCTAGTATAAGTAGTAAAAAGTAGCTTAAGAAATTATAAACTTTAATAATAGATTAGTAGTAAAACCTTACAATCTTGCAAATAGTATATATAGATTTATAATAGGCATAATATAGGCAAATATTTTCTATAGTAGATAGATATCTAACTATTCTTTCTTATCTATAGAGTTAAAACCTATTACTAGTCTTACTACTATAGTATATATAATAATTTAAAGCTCTTACCTCTACAAAAATTACCTATTCTATACACTTCTATTATATCTGCGCTACCTATATAATAAAATTCTATTTACTCTATACCTACGCTACCTACGCTATCTTCTACTACTTTACTAGCTTCTTGTAATTCTTCTTCTTATAGTTCTTAAGCCTCTTAGCCTCTACTTTCTAAGCTATATAATTAACAAAGTTATTAGTAAGATTATTAACTAGGTCTAGCTTTAGCTTCTTAATAATACGCTTAGAGTTAGACTTATTAGCCTAGTTAGACTTATTAGGCTAGATATCTACAGCGCCTATAGCAACGTACTTACTAGTTAAATTCTTTTCTATATTCTTATCTTTATATATCTTAGTATCGCTATTAAATATAGTAAAGTTATTACTATCTACCTTCTTATTATCTACCTACTTATTGTTAATATCTATATTACTACTATTTTTATTTAATATATTATCTAGGTTATCTTTAGCATTAGCGGGTACAAAGCTAGTAGTAGTATTCTTAATACTCTAGAGTAGAGTTAGTAAAGATATAGAGGCGCCTTTATTAAAGTTATTACTAAGAAGTAGAGTTATTTTGCGCTAATAACCTAGAACTAGAATAGACGTATATTAGTAATTAGAATTAGCTAAGATCTTATTAAGCGTTGTCTTAGTAGTATAATATAGAAGACTTACGCCTAAAAGTAAGTAGTTACTATACTATAGCTTACTGTAGATATTATTCTAGTGCTAAAGATATACCTTCTAACTATAAGTAATTAAGAGCAGAATATAGATTAGCTTAGATTCTATTATAGTCTAGTTAGTAGGTATAAAGTACTTAATAGGCTAATAAGCGCTACGCTAAGTTTTCTAGAAGGCTAGGTAGATTATAGTTACTAGAGCACAGGTCGCTATAGTCTAAGATACTCTAATAGTTATATTACTACCTATAAGCTTACGCTTTTTACTTAGAGTACTAATAGAGGCTATAGTAGGCTCTATCTAACTATTACGCGCCTAGACCTCTTAGAAATAGGTTATATTAAATATAGTAATAAGAAAGTTATCTAGCGTTATCTCTAGTAAATTAAGGTATACTTCTAGAAAGTTGTAATTCTTCTTATTTCTTAACTTACTATTAACAAAGACCTACTTCTTTATACTACTTATACTTATAGTAATAAGTCTATCTTTATCTATTATATTCTCTTTAGTTTAATTAGTCTAGTTAAATGCCTTAGTAATATTTATAGTAGTAGCTAGCATAGACAGCGTATTATCTATAGTAGTCTATATAACGTTAACATTATATGTATTAGAGTTATATAGTTTAATAATAATATACTTATATTTCTAGCCTATATAAACTACGTAGCTAACTATCTAGATAAATATTAAATTAGAGCTAGGTAAATCTATAATAATTATATAATAGGCATAGTTCTGTATATTAAGTCTAGAGTTCTAATTCTTTAAAATACAGATTGCGTTATATAGCTAGTTATACTTAGTATCTATTAAGCTATTATACTACTTATATAGATTAGTATTAAACTTATAGAGAACTAAGGCTTTTATTACAGAATTAAGGTAAGTAAGTAGAGCTATAGATTATAAGCTAACAACATTAAGAAGAGCATTAAGAAACTTCTACTCTAATAGATTTATACAAAAAATAACTACTTTATAGCTATTCTTAATATACTATTTCTATAGTAACTTTAGAATAGTAATAATATAAGCTAAGTAAATAGTAAAGATAGTAGTAAGACTAGCTGTATTATTAATATCTAAGACCTTATTATAGAGTAGTATACTAGTAATACCTATATTCTTATAGCTAGTATCTACGTTACTAAGTAGTAAATAGAGATACTTATAGTATTGCCTAGTGTTGCTAGATTATTATAGCTGCGTAAGAAAAGAGTTACTATTTATAGCTTATATACTTAGAGTATATATAAAACCTAGATATAATAATACTAAATTTAGTATATATATAATATTACTATTTAAATTTATAACCTTTATCTTACCTATAACTATATTCTTAGAAGAGATATAAATATTCTTTAAAAGCTTAGTAGCGCGCGCGTTATAGAGGCTCTAGTTAATTGCGTTGTTTTTAATATAGAGTTAAATAGTAATATAGAGAGAAAGCTTATTTACTAAGATATTAATATACCTATCTAGATATATTATATATTTAGTATAGTATATGCGTATAAAGAGTATATTCTTAAAGATACTACGCAGAATAAAACTCTTAGTAGCTATAGTAATACTATTAACTATATATTTTTAGAAGGTAGTTATAGTTAGATAGTACTTAGCGAGGTTACTACTAGGTAGGTATAGATTACTATTAGTCTTAGTAAGAGCTATCTAAGCCTTCTTATCTAAGTTCTTATCTTAAATAAGCTTTAGTAGACCTAGATAACTATAGAAGCGCTAAGAAACTAGAGTAGCTATTATAAGAATATTAAAATAAGTATTAATTTACAAGAACACTTTTAACACTTATAAGTACTTATTACGTAGATAAGTAGCCTTATCTAATATAAGCACGCTTACTCTACTATCTAGATTACTAGTAAACTTAGAATAGACTCTATATTAATTATACTACTTCTCTACTTCTTTAAGACTTAAGCTACAATAGTTTATTATCTAGGTATTATAGGTAGAATAACTATGTTATATTAATAGAGTATTATAGATTATTAAGATTATAGTTTAGTAATTAGCGCGCTTAGAGAGATTAAGAAGTAGATTATTAATCTTTAAAAGGTTAGTAATATAGTAAATACTATATAGTAGCAAGATATTAGCGTCTGTTACGTTATAGTATATAAAGACGTAAACTATATCTATTACTCTAACTAAAGCTTTTGTAGTTTACGCAATAATAGCTAGATTAGTTTACTAGATAACTATCTATAACTATGCTAGCTCTTTTAAGCGTGCCTAGTCTTTAGCGTCTTATGTAGCTTATATCTCTATATTCTAGTTATTAAAAAACTAGAGATATTAGCATAAGTCTATATAAAGGTATATTTAAAATTATAATATTTCTATTTCTCTTACGCGTATAGTATATATTATATAAGACTATATCTAAAATTATAAGGTTTTTAAATTCTGTGCATTTAAGCTATAATCTTATATAGGTACTAGCTTTATTCTATATAAGAGTATTTCTAAAATTATAAAGTTTTAAAACCTTATAAATTCTATAGTAGCCTTATATAGTACGTAGCTAGTACCTACGTTATTAAAGCTTATTCTAAAATTATAAGGTTTTTAAACTATATAATTTTAAAATAGACCTTATTATATAATATTACGTTAGAGGTAAACTTACTTACATAATTATTATAGTAGCTCTATTAGTCTTATCTAACCTAGTAGAGTTAGCATACATATTACTCTTAGAGCTCTTTCTATACCTACGTTACTTAGTAGCTTTATTAACTATTCTTACTACTATTATTATCTATAGCTAAAGTAGAGTTTATAGTTTAGCGCTGCGTATAAGTAGATTTAACTACTACTTAATATTAAGTTAACTAAGCGCAGCCTAGTATTCTAATACTAGTATATACTTTAAGTTACGCATAGTAAGAATACACTACTACTACTACTTAAACACTTTATTCTTAGCGCTAATAGACTCTACACTATTAGTAGCGCTATCTTCTTTATTGCGTTCTTAGTCTATCTCTCTAGTAGTCTCTAACTTAGTAGCTTCTATAACGTTTAAAGTTACGTTTAGCTTAATAGCCTTACTAAAAACGTCTATATAACTAGAGCTACTAGTAAGTATATTAAGAAGTATATACTTTGCTATATAAGTCTTGTAACGCTTAGCTATATTAGATAATAAGTCTTTAACTAGACAGGCTAGCACCTAGTTCTATAGTAAGGTAGAGTTATTATTATTTTTAATTTCTATCTTCTTAGTAGGTTCTAACTATTTAGGTATTTCTTTACTAATAAGCTTATAGTACTTATAAGTCTTCTATAGAGAGGTATTATAAAGGTTTATATTTATATTATTCTTCTAATTAACTTTATAGTTAGAGAAGATACTAATAAGGTAATTAGCGCTAATAAGCTGTGCGCCTTCTTTACTCTCTACCTTATAGAACTAGTTCTTAATAGAGTTATTATTAATATTATTACTAATTAAGTTACTAAGTGCTATAGCGCCTATAAGTCTAGTAACTAGTAGTTTAGATTTATAGGTTAACTACTATAAACGCTTAGCGTTAGAGGTGCGCTTAGTTATAGCTATATTACGTGCGTAGGTAGCTATAGTAGTTAGCTTAGATTTAGCTACTGCTAGAGCCTTCTTTATTTAGATTTTACTAGGTAGAATAGTAGGTAGATCTTCTATCTCTACGCAAGATATTACCTACTTACTCTAGGTCTTTGCGCTTATAGTTAAAAGACTTACTACCTTACTAGTGCTATTATTCTCTACGTCTAGTATTAACTTATTATTACTATTATTAATTACCTTGTAGCTAAGCAGCTGCTAGCAGCCTTAAGATATCTTCTTCTTAGGTATAGACTATAAGCTGCTAGCTTACTTATTTAATCTAGGTGCTAGTATCTTAAGAATGTCTACTTTATAAAGAAGTAAGTATAGTATAAAATATTAGTCTACACGCTGTATATTAGTAAGGCCTAGATCTCTAAATAGTGTAGATATATTATTAAAAAGTGCTAAGTAAAACTAATAAATAAGCTAGACTACCTACTTAAGCTATAACTTGTTAGCTATTATTAACTCTATAATATAAATTATTATACCTTAGTCTAAGATATAGTAACTAAGTAGCTAGTAGTGCTATTAGTAATACTAGTAGAGAAACTAGAACGCTTAGCATTTAAGCAGCTCTAAACCTTAGCCTATATAATAGTCTCTATAGTATTACTAGTATTTAGAATAATATTAGATAGGCCTTAAATAAATAGAGAAATTAAGTAGTTAATAGTGCTATTAATAGTATCGCGAAATTAGGTATACTTAAAGATATTAAAGTAGAGGCCTAATGTAGTCTAAGACAACATAGTGTAACTACTAGTGTTCTTTCTATATTTATTATAGGTAGTATCTATTAATAAAAAATTAGATATATATAACTTTAGAATAAAGAGGTTAAGCGCTAGAGGCTTTGTATTTACTAACAAAGAGGTATTACTAGGCGTAGAGAGTATTATTATACTTAATAGCTCTATAACTATACTAGATAATAATAGCGCTAGAGTATATTCTATAGCTACTATCTATAATTTCTTCTATTTCTCTAGCTACGCTAAAGCTAACTAGAATAAAAGTAGCGCCTAGTTAAGAAGTAATATTAGAAGAGTTAATCTATAGTAAATAGGTAAATAGGTAATAAGACTCTAATTAGTTAAGTAATACAAAATAGTAAAACTATAACGTAAAATCTATTATTATATTAAATACTATATTAACGTTTAAGACTACAACGCTAAGTACTATAAGTTCTAACTAGACAATAGTAGGTACTATAAAGAGTATTAAGGTTAGTGCAGCAATCTCTATAGCCTAAAGTTTATTAGTAAATATACTTATTAGAGTCTATTACCTTATTATCTATAACTAAAGGTAGGTTTAAGAATTATAAGGTTTTAAAAATATAGCTAACACAGAAAGCCTTCTATTACTTATTATCTATAACTAAAGGTAGGTTTAAGAATTATAATATTTTAAAAATATAATTACTATAGAAGGTATTCTATTACTTATTAACTACACCTAAAGGCAGGTTTAAGAATTATAAGGTTTTGCTATTCTAACTATAATCTATATTTATTAATTCTCTAATATCTATATAAGGCTATGTTAAGAATTATAAGGTTTTTTTAGATTATTTTAGACTTATAAGAATTAGATTTAGATTACTTAATTAAGATAAGATAGTTAAGTAGATAGGCGCTTTAATTATAAAAAAAGAGAGAGAAGAAGTAATAGAGAAAAAGAAGAACAAGAAGTTTATATACTCTAATTATCTTAGCACACTAGCTAACTAATCTAATAACTAAGCTATTAAATCTTCTAGTTTTCTTAAAAGTACGTAATTAATATATTATTTTAACTAGTCTAGACTAAAGCTACGTACTCTATAACGTTATTAAATACTATTGCCTATACTAGCGCTTTTTCTATTATACGCCTACAAAAGATTACAATTTTAGAACTAGCCTTACTTATTATCTACACTAGTTTGTTATTAGTAGTAACTATATTATACTACTATAGAGTTATTATAGTATTAAGAAGTATTAGCGTATAAGTATAGTAAGAGCTATTTTAAAATTATAACCTTTTTAAATTATACTTATATATTATAAATAGTAAAAATATTATAATTTTAAAATTAGTCTTATATTATATAGAGCGAGATAATATAATTAAAAACGTATTTTAATTTTAGACTACATTATAAAGTAAAATACTACTTATCTAACTAAAGTTGCGCATTAGTATCTACTATAATAAGTACTTTAACTACGCTATACTCTAACTATTAGAAGAATATTTTAGTAATCTAATATATATCTAGATATATTTGCCTAGCCTTAAAATTGTTTTAGAAATTCTTTACCTAGTAGAAGTATTTACTAAACAACGTAGGTGTTTTAATCTACTTAACTCTTTAGCTTTTCTAAATATATTTAATCTAATAGTTACGTATACTTAGAAAGTTACTCTAGATATATATCTAAACGTCGCGAATAGTGTATGTATCTATATAAGACTACTTAGGCTGTATTACCTACGTAGTCTCTCTATTGCCTCTAGGCACTACCTACGTTAGATAATAGTTAAATAGTATAAGACACTACTAATAATAGCTACTACTCTATTTATTCTCTATTCTAGACTAACACTTATTAACTATATATCTAACTATATAGTTATATTACGCGTAGAAGTAGTTCTATAGCTCTATAGCTATAAGATATACTATATAGTTCTTAATCTAAAACTATTAAGTAGTAGAAAAGTTATCTAAGAATAACTATATTATCTTATTAGTTTAATAGCTCTACTACACGTAGTTAAAGATAAGTTATTATTTATTATACGCTACTTTAAAGGTAACATTAATAGAGAAGCTTAGTAGAGGTAAAAAGAAAATATTATAGTTTACTATATCTTATTAGTCTATTACTTATTATATTACTATTATATTACTTATAGAAACCTTACACTTACTTTAAAGAGAATAATAACACTATAGAAGATGTAAGTATTGTATTCTATATATAGCGTTTACAACTACTTTAGATAATAGTTATTAGCTATAGTATCTAAAACACTAGAGGTAGAACTTAGAATAACTTACTACTCTTTATAGTTAATAGTACGTAGGCTTTAGAGGTACTATCTTCTCTTATAGTTAGCCTACTCTAGCGTTAGTTAGAAGTAACTAAAGTAGTCTTAGGCTCTATAGAGAATAGAACAACGCATTTATTATATAAAGCCTCTTCTTCTTTATAATATAGGCGCTTTTTATCTCTATCTATAAACGTATTAATAATCTATTAATAACACTTTGTATTATAATAGAGTAGCTATAGAAACTTATTTACTTAGTTTTATTTAGCCTATTTTACTTTATTAAAGTACTAGTTTAGTATACTATTAGAGAGAAGAACGCAGGTAATACAAGGTAACCTATCTTATTCTTTTCTTTTGCTTGCCTATAGAAACATAATAAAGTTACTTAGCTTACTAATCTATAAGACTATATAGATATTAGAAATATAAATACCTATTATAAAAGTACTTATAGTAATTATTACTCTAAATATATTTAATATAAAAGTACTTTAGTTATATACCTAGTCTTCTACGCTTATCTAGCTATAGTAGCTATAATAATCTATCTATCTAGATAAGCTCTTTACTATAGTTGTATAGTTAATAAATATAAAAATCTTAAGTTCTATTCTTTATATGTATTAGATATAGTAGATTAGATTCTTCTTACAGCTATTATCTTGTACTTCTACTTCTTAAACCTTATATACTATATTTATACGCACTATAGGTTTCTAGTATATATAAGTATTACCTAGAACTCTAGCTAGTTATAGTACTTCTTATTAACGTACTATAGAGATAGTAGCTAATAGAAAGGTTAAGAGCGTTATATATTACGTTAGTAAGTAAAGAAATAGTAAATACAAATAGTATTTACTATTAGATAGTAATATAAAGTAGAACTTATCTACTATAATTTACTCTAGACAGCGCTAGCTTTAAAGTTAGTAGATAAATACTTAAAAGGTAAAGTTAGTAATATTCTTAGAGGTAGTAAGAATAATATATACATTCTTATTACACTAGCTCTACTTCTATACTATAGTTTTAATATCTATTACTATATATTACGCAGTAATATCTATACGTAGAGCTACTAGAAGTATAATAATAATAACCTTCTTATAGCTAGAAAAGTAAATTAGTAACTAAAAGAGTAGACTCTTACTAGCCTCTATACTAGTAATATATAGAATAATAGTAGTACCCTCTAGAATAGCTTTTAGTGCCTTTTATTAATAGCTATAGTACTTAGCCTTTAGCTCTAAGTTTTCTCTAATTAGAGCTTTATAGTTTACGTTACACCTTAATATAAGAGCCTTAGTTATTAGGTATATTACGCTATAGCTCTTCTTAATATTAGGTTTATAACTTATAAAACTAAGCGCCTTATACTACCTTACTAATATTTTATAATACGCAGTAGGTTAGTAAAACTACTAGATAAATATATTTTATAGATTAAGTACGTAGATACTATACGCTATTTTAGGTAAATACCTAGACTAGATTTTCTAAGCCTCTACATCTACTACTTTATACAGCTCTTCTACTTCTTTCTTTAATAACTCTATTAGTATTCTAGCTTTACTATTAAGTTTACGCTTAAAAGCAATAATAAGATATTATAGTATACTAATATTAATGTCTACGCCTATCTAGCGCTAGGTCGCGTAATAAATAATTCTAGTAAGATATACTTTATTACGCCTCTACTACCTATTCTTATTAGACTATAAAAGTTAGCTTATAGCTTATAGGTAATGCAAGTTAATAATATAAGAAGCAGCTTAATATAAGATTATACTATAGAATAGCTATATAAGCTAAATATACTATATAAGAAGACTACTTATATTGCGTAGAAGAAATTAGTAGATAGCTTTAATTAACTTATCTTAATTATAGCTCTTATAGTATCTTAGAACTAGTATTACTAGGCTATTATAAAGAAAGATATTACATAATCTACCTTTTGTTAAGTTCTTAAAGTAGAGGCTAGTAGCCTCTAGTCTATAAGCAGCGCCTTCTCTAGTATAATAGCTAAAAAGAAGAAGGTTCTTTAAAAAGTCTTATAGTATATTATACTATACTAGAATCTCTAGAGTATTTAAAAGTTATAAAAGAATAGATTACTAACTACGCTCTTACGCGTTAATAATATAGTTTATAATAAAGTTTTAACTATAAGTAAGTATAGAATTAGTAGGCAAGAATACGCTAAAGCTAATACTCTTATTACTAGGTTTATTATATAATTAATTCTATAGTATAGTTAGAAGCTCTACTCTAGAAGTAACGCCTATAAGTTTATAGAAGTGCTATAAGGCTTTTTTATACTTATTCTAGACTATACTTTAGTACTTAGTAAGTAATGTCTAAACGTTACGTACGCTTATAGTATTACTATTCTAGTAAATAAACGCGTTTAGATTCTCTCTATAGTAATACTAGCTAAGGTTCTGCGCTATATAGATAACCTAATTTATTAGTATTAACTCTTTAGTAGATAAGTAGTTAGAAATCTATACCTATAGTAACTTTACTATAGCGTAGTTATTAGATTCTTTTATACTTAAGCCTCTAAGATTAATCTTATAGATAAGTATCTCTACCTCTTATAAAGATATTAGGTAGTAGAGTTTATTACTACTTACTTAGTGTGTGTTAGATAATATATTCTAGAAGTATTAGAGTATAGCTATATAGATAAACTTCTTAATTACTAAGAGGTTAGTTGCAAATAGATACGCCTCTTAGAATCTATTACCTTTAGGTAATATAGTAATAAAGGCTAAAGAAATAAGTATAGATAGCTCTATATTAGTAGTACGTAACGTCTATATAATAAGAGATATCTAGAATATATAGTAATATCTCTCTAGCTTCTCTAATATAGTATAGGTATACCTAAAGTTAAATTTATACTTTTCTAATTTATTAAAGTTATAGAGATAGTTATAAATAGCTCTTTATATAGCGTACTAGTCTTCTCTTAAATATAATATTAATAGTACAAAGTAACGTTACTTAAATATATAATAGAAGAAGAGAAATATCTTTTATATTATAGTAGTATAGTAAAGGTTAAAGTTCTAGTAAGACATAAGTAGGTGTAGTAGAATATCTTAAGAATGTTCTTTTACTACGTAGATATAAGCATACTAGCTACTCTAAGCTATAATATTCTACTAGGTTTAGGCTATAGTCTTTACTACGTTATAGAGCAAGTATATCTTATAGTCTAATTTTTCTGCTAAAGGCGCAGTGTATAATACTATACGCTTCTATAATATACTCTCTAGTATAGTAAGAAATAATATATACGTAATCTATAGATTTATAGATATATTAGGTTAGATTAGAACTTATGCAAGAGATTTATTACACTTACTTATAGCCTATTACTTAGCTACCTATAGCTACTTATAAAGAGAAGATATAGTTTATAGTAGTATAGTAACCTGCGCATAGTATAATATAGTATTAGTAATTTTAAGTAGAGATTTAGGTTAAAGTAAGCTACTACTCTAGTTAATAAAAGTATTAGAAGAGAAGGTTATAATATCTACTTCTATATTACTATAGTTAGATATATTAAGTTTGTACACTTTAAAGTATTTTACAAGACTAGAGTTTTAGTAGGTAGCTAGAACGCCTATAAAGAAGCGTTAGCTAGTAACTTCTCTAATATAAGAGAAATACTAGTTAGCGCTACTAATATATTATAGTAAATTAGATCTAAACAAGGCGTATTAGTTTCGTAGATATAACTATATATTACTACTAGTGTTAGTGCCTTCTATAATAGCACTACATTAATTATATTAATAGAATTTTATATAGATAGTAAGACTATATATAATAGAAATAGCTATTAATAGAATATTAAAATTACTATACTTAGTCTTTAAATTAAGGTCTTCTTATATAGCTATAATAGCGCTAAGAATAAAGTAGCGTTTAGGCGTAGTAATATTAGTTTAATATTAGTCTTTAAAATAGAATAGAATAGTTTAAGAGAGAATAATAATACTATAGATAGAGTAAATTAGAGCTCTATGCTTATAGTTATAGATAAGTTATTTTAGAATTAATATATTAGGTAGTGTATTAGTAAAAGTAGAAAAGATAATTTAAATATAAATTTTAGATTAAAATAAGAACTGCGCTATAGTTCGCGTAGACGTAGTAGAAACTAGGCTAAGTAGTGTATCTAAAATAGAGCTATAGCTATACGCTAACTAAATAAGGCATAGACGTAGAGTTAGTAGATCTATCTTTTTAGTTTAACTATATAGAAATACTTTTCTACGTTTACTTAATACTACGCGCAATAATATAACTACTACTAGTAGATATAGTAGCTTATTCTATATTCTACGTTATTTCTAACGCTGTTATAGATAACGCGCTAGATCTACAGGTAATTAGATAAGCTATCTAGAATAGCCTTTCTAGCATAAAACTAGCTATATTTATTTATCTTCTAGATAACTTAGTTCTATACATAGCGTTTATATTACAAAATCTAATAAACGCTCTACGTTAGATATATTAAAATATTTCTAAACCTAAACTTCTTAAAGTTCTTAATTATAATTATAACTATCTACCTAGAAGCGTATAGAATAAAGATACCTATAATAAGCAACATAGTTAAAACGTAAATAATAAATATATATCTAATACGTAGCTAGAATTAAAGCGTAAGTAGAAAAAAATAACTAAATAAGTTAATAAAGATATAGTTAATTACCTTAACCTTTAACTTATGCAAATAATTGCAAGTACCTAGAATTAGAAAACTATTTAAAATCTAGAGGTAATATTAGTTAAAGAGTAATATTATTATTAATAGGCTTAATAAATACTAAACGTAGGCTTAAATATAATTACTTATATAATTAAAATAGTAAAAGCTATAGAGATAATAGAAGTATTTAAGAATTAGGCTACTATCTTTATTTTATAGAAGTAATAGAAAGTAAAGAGTTTATAGCTCTTTAATAAGCTAGAACTAGTTAAAGATAAGAGTTTTAGTTTTACTTCTTATATACTAGGTACGTAGCTTACTTAGTAGTTAGTATAGACTCTTAATATAGCATCTCTAGAAATATAGGTAGAACTAGGCACTAACAAGTTAAGAAAGAGGTACTTTAAGGTTTAATAAACTTACGCTAATATAATAGTAAGTTAAATATAGTAATGTTAGAAGATAGATACTTTTTACAAGAAATATAAGTAGATATATAAGAAAATAAAGAGGTAGAGTATAGAAATAGGTTAAAGAGAGTAAAGGTATAGTAGTATTATAAAAAAGATATTATTTGCTTTTATATATAAAGAGAAATTAGAGAGAATAGCTATAAAAAAGAAGAATAGAAAGCTTTAGGTTAAGTTTAGAGAGTACCTAGATTAGAGTAAGCGCTAGAACATTCTTAAGAAGTAATTTAGAATAATTAGTATCTTTGTATTACTACTATATAGTATAAATCTAAATAACTAGGTTAAGAGAAAGATTACGCAAGCGCGCGTTGTATAGTAGGTAGAAATAGTATTTAAATATAATAAACTAGTAGTTAAGTTAGTAATAAAAATTAAGTAGTTAGTAGTTAAGTATATATATAACTAGAATCTACTAATAGAATATGCTTTTTTTAAGAAGCTACATTATTTCTAAGGTACTAATCTATTAGCGCTGCTTAATAGTATATTAAGAATTATAGATAGTAGTATAAGAGAAAGTAGTATAGTAAGTAAGTTAGCTTAGAAAGCTATATTTAGAAATTATAAAGTTATAGTTCTTAAAATTACTAGAAAGTAAATAAAATAGCTATAGGTTAGTTATAATAAGAGCGCTTTTAGAATTATAAGATTTTTAGATATATATAATTCTAAGACTATACTTACTTACTACTTAATATTTAATAGGTTATAACTTAGGTTAACGTCTATAAGCAATATATTAAGAAGAGGTACTTCTAGAATTATAAGGTTTTTAGAATATATATAATTCTAAAACTATACTTATATATAGCTTAATATTTAATAGAACTTAACTTAGGTTAACGTCTATAAGCAACGTAGTAAGAAAGAGTACTTCTAGAATTATAAAGTTTCTAAAATACTTATAATTTAGAGAATAGTCTTATCTATATAGTTACGTTGTAGGCAAAATAATTTAAATTACGAATTTAGATTAAAATAGGCAATATTAGTTATCTAATATTACTTCTAGGCCTACTAATATTAAACTTACTACAGCTAATATTGCCTCTACGCCTACTAATATTATACTATATACTAGTAATATCGCACTATAAGATTACTACGCACGTACTACATTTTATATAATAATAGTCTATTATTATTAATTCTAATAAAGTTAGACTAACTATAAGTTAGAGCTATACCTTTAGTATTACTTACTTAATACGTTTAGTATACTTAATTTATAGTATTAAAGTATTTAATATATAATAGCTTTGTTATACTATTCTACTCTTTAGTGCGTAGTGTTATAGCACTATAAAGTTTACAGCCTATTTATAGCTAGAGTAGTTTTTACTTTCTATTACCTAGTAAGTAATACGTATATTATATAGTTTAATATATACTAATAGCTCTTTATAATAATAGATACTCTAATATTATCTATCTAGCCTAAACCTAAAGATATACCTACGTGCTATAAGAATACCTAACCTAGTAAAGTAAAGCAAATGTCTATAAGTATAGACTTGCGCTTAACTACGTACTCTTCTTATAACTAATAAAAGATACTATATTTATTTAGAGTAGAGTAGTAGTAGTTTTATATAGACTAATTAAGGTAAGCGTAGACTATAGCGTAGAAGGTTATTTTTAATAAGTGTTAAGTAATTAGACTAAGATTATTTACGTCTAGTATATAGCCTCTTCTTGCGTATAATACTTTTGCTAACGTCTTTCTCTATCGCGATAACACTAAAGCTATAGAGATAATAGTAGGCAGATATATAGCCTAGAATTGTTAAGACTAGAATAGTAGTATTAGGTAGATAGTTTTAGATAAGATAGCTAATACTTTCTTTACTAACTTTGCAAGGCATGTATACAGACATATAACGTAGAGCTAGTTAGGCTATTAGAGATAGTAATTAACGAAGAACAGCGTCTAAACAGCTCGATTTGCCTAGCTACAGAAGCTAGAATGTGCTTAGGTCTAGTTAAAGATGCAACGACAGCATCGCTCGATTATTAGCCTTAATGCTGCGTGCTAGATCTTGCCGCGCTTTCCTGGTTTGGTTGAAATGTGATTATTTTCTCACGATTTTGACGTCAATGGAAGGCGCACGGCAACTGGCGAAGTGTGACTGCAGCTGCGCCCGTCGGCGGTCCGTGCCGGGCCGCGTTGGAGGAACGCCGCGCCGTCAATGCGCATTCAATTGCCAGTTGTCGCTAGCCGCACGCATCGCTCACGATCCTGGCACCATGGTACCTACCAAGGCGGTTGACAGGACCAACCATAGCCCACTCGCTCCTCGCACGCGATAAGTTCAACACTTCTTCTCCAAACATGTGCGCGCAGCCTCGTCCATCCGGTCGCGTGACGTGAGACGATTGCGAAAGCCATAGAATCCTGAACTCACACGCCGCTCCGGCCAGGACCACCCACCCGACTGCGTACACCACCCATACGATACACCACCGCCCGCACACACGTGCGACTCAGCAATGCTGTCGCATATACCACGCATCATATCGTGCGCATCTGAGAGGCGTACATAGTTTAGTATCCAGCTATCCTAACGGAAACTCTGTCGCTAGCACCATCGCGATACCAGACCCATACCGACGGCACGCACAACCAATGACACGCCTCATCGTTGCCCATACGCCGATGCGCGAGTACGCATCCATACCCGTTCGCATCCTCGCAACCTTCACCTGCTCATTCCTCCCGCCATAGCCAGCTCTCGACTGCCGCCCTCGACTAAGATTACATCAGGGCTGCGCTTGTCCCCTCGGATCTCGCATTTCTATCTGGACTGGACAAGGTGCGCACTTAGGGGCTGGATACTGCAACAAATGCAGCGGCCACATGGCGGGCACGCTCTGCCACTGCAGTGTGTGCGGCCGTGCCGACTGCGGTTCTGGACCCATCCGCCGAACCATTCCGTCGTTCAACAATGGGCTATGCGCCTGGCCTTCGTACCGGACCGCCGCCTTACCGACGACTCGGCAGCCGACGCCCACATTACCGAGGGAGATCCAAGATGGGGCGATCGAGATACATTCGCATACGGGCATTGTGCCGAGCCGGCTGGCATCCGCGCAGCGTCAGCAAAGGCTGCCCTGCGGCAACTCCCACCGCAACCACTGCGACACAGTGTAGTCTCTTACTGAAATGAACAAAAGGCTTGGGCAATGGATCGTGGAGGCGGCTATGGACGAAGCGCCTGGGCCACGCAGTGTGAACAGGTACGTATTGCACAAGGGACTCAACTCCTGTTTTCATCGCTAACAACTCGCCAGGGAAACAGCCACGCCGCTAGATCGAGCCCTGTCGCCGAGCCCCCCCTTATCCACACGCATTTCGACTGATCCATCGCATGACCACAATACAACTGCGCAATCTACAGACCAGCACGACCGCGTCTAGCCCCGCCTTTATGCATACAATTCGAGCCCAGACATGATAGGCGCAGAGCCTGTAGGTGAAGCAGAGATTGGACAGCTCATCGGAGATCTGGGGGAGCATACCAGGTCTGGAGAGCGGTCTTTCGGCTTGACACATCTGGTGTCATTCTCACACAGTGCTCTTGGATGACGCCGAGACAGGCTGTCGTGGCGCGCAGTCATCTCTTCGTCGTCTCGCAACACTGTTCAAAGACAACCGCCACGATCCATTGCTTTTGGTAGACTGTGATTCTTTCTTGTCACGCTCTGAGTTTACGTACGCGGTCCACTACCAGGGTCGTCTCTGGACAGTGCGCACTCACACATACACCAAAGCCCGATGGCACCACTTCCATGAGTGACTTACGATGAATACAGGTGCCAAACAAAAGGCAACAAAGAGACATCGGGGCGGAACGCTTCCAATGAAACGTCTTAGCATTCGCATTTGGAACCCTTGCCTGATTAATAACGGGGCGTAGCCTGACAGCCGTTCAGGTATGCCTATGCAGCTGGGGAGAATGCAGACTTTCCATTGATGATGACCTGTTTCGAAGGCCTTTCAAGGACGGCATCGTCGCGATGAAAGGAGTCCTGGAAGTCTTTGTTGCCCCCGAGTCCGTACTGCCCGAGTGCGCAATCTCTTTGTGCCAGATCTCCGCCACTCAATCTAGCAGAGAAGTTACTTTGCTTCGGTATCGCTCCCTCGTGGCCATGCAAGTTGAATTGATCTTTTCATAACCAACCAGACGTTCTGAAAGAACCCCAGATCTTGCTACGATTCGCTTCAGTCAGAATCTAGCTCATTCTCTCTCTCTCTCCATGGCGATTCCTTTGTCAGATCTCCATGTCGCTTCGGAGTTCGTGTCTCCACCGATCCAGAACGCAAATCGCAGGCCCAGCATCCCAAGCGTATCGAGCATGCACGATGATCGAAACAATTCTCTTCAATTTCCCAGGTACAGAAAAGCATTTAGTATCCCGCTCGACGCACACCAGCTGGCCTACCTTGACAGAAACCCTTTGCCAACACTGCCTGTACTAGCAAAAGTTCGTCAATGTTGCACACGGTTCACCGATAAGCTCCCCAATCACATACCACCGCAACTTCTTAGTAGTGTCTGGCACGTCGGAACAGAGAGTTTTCGCATTCCCGGTGTAGTTGTAGCATTTGTTGGTGGTGTGGCAATGAAGGGAGCTCGATTGCTTATCTGGAGTAAGCTCATCACTACCCAGATTTCTCGCCCTGAAAACTAAGTCCCAGAATTACTAACTATTTTCTAGACCGATCATTCGCTAAGACGATTGTATCTTGGACTATTCTGTTATTGCTGGGCTCCTTTTCCTCTTCCCTCGATGCCGGCAACCTCACTACACCGACTAGAAATGACGCTACTGGCCCTTTGTCCGGCTGGACGTCAGCTTGCCCCCCGACCTTTCTTCATTCTGATCCAGACCTCATACTCGGCGGCTATTCACGCGTCTATCCTGACCTTCAACAGCCCTGGAAAGACGCATATGAGGGGTGGAAACATTTCAGGAAGTGTTGGGCTGGTCCAAGTCCCCACCCCCACAACCGCCCAAACTGGAGCAGTCTGTTAGCCCCAGGTAGCCAGCAGCTAAGCGTACATTCCTCATCCTGTATGATTCTGCGCATGCATTGCTGACTGGATCAGGAATTCCAGATTAGATCCCAGATCTTCGAGCGTGGGCGATACGCGTGGGAGATACTCAGTCAATGCCACGATTTTCCCTGCTCTGCCCAGTACGGGAGAACAATTGATTCACGACCACTTGCCTCCGCCCCTTGGGAGCCGCTTCGATATGAACCTCCGGACGACGACCTCGCTATGATCAATAGGAACCGTACATGTCCTCCGTGCCGATTGCAGGACCATCTTTCCAATGCCTTCTCAACTTCCGGCTTCCAATTCACATCGCTACCTACTACATCAGAGGAACTTGAGACTTGGTGCCCCTGTACCTTTGCTCTCGCTTTCAGAACGACGCTTCATTTCCTCGCCAATCTACCTTTCCCTTATATTCACCCGTTTTACACATCGCATCACTCAACCCTCAACAAGCGCAGTGACATTCTGTCGATGTTGATCCGGTCCTGGAACCGGCTGAACAAGATGTTGAACAGAGGACGCATGCCAAGCCAACAGGAATTTGTGAAAGCTTATGCGGAGGGTTGGTGGAGTTACGAACTGAGCAAGACGCATTGCAGCGGGAAGGATTGTCCCCTTCTTGATATTCACGAAGTATATGCTGCGAGAGGCTTACGTTTTCGCAGAGAACGCCATGTTCCGTTTTGGGCTCAACCTCTTGATTGATGATTTCCCACGAGCCTCCAGGGCAACACGATACATGCCATTGCGAAAGCGAAGGTGTCGCAAGGCGCTAAGATAGAGCGTGTTGCCGTCTTGCTGCACCTTGACAACGTGATATCACATTTGTATCAACTTCAGTCTCGCCAGCTCCACGCCAGCCGGCTGTCTGACTGCCCCGACGAGCTGTTGTACACAGATATGAGGTATAACGAACACTAATCCAAGACGAAGAGAGCTACGCAAGCGCATGCGAGGTCGTATGCAGTGCGCATTGAACGCATTCGCATCAGAGACTACGAACCCAAGCGGCGTAATCAGGCTCATTACGTGGAGGCATACCTAGGTATGTCCGAACAATCAACTTTGAGAGAGTTTGCACCCGGATAGAATTCATGAATAGCAAAGATGACACTATCTCACCTGTGGCCACGCGTACTTTGAACCTCGTACAACCGTACAAACCTATATGCCATACGATAAGTCGCAGAACAGAGTTGTGCCTGTGCGCGGATGCTCGGCAGAATTGCACGCACTACGTCGACGCACAACCCAACATTAGCCGCAACAGTCCCGGAATTCTCGGGTCATTTCGTATTCGGCAATACCCCGGTGGTAAGACGTCAGACGAAGCTTCCCCATCAAGCTCGACAAATGCTATTAATACAGCGATCGTCATTTCAATCCCCAGGAACGACGTCACATGCTCGCAATCGGGTCACCAAGGCAGCTAGTCGCGCCATGTAGCGGTCGACAAGCGTGGCGTAGCCGGTAATGTAAAGAGCTCGAGGTGCCTGCGATGTATTCGTTGCGACAAGTCACCCCTTCTGATCCATCGACGTTCAACAACATCCGGACTCTTCCACCTCACGTTCGTTCACGAATCTCTCTCCTGCCAACCGTCACCATGAAGCTCTCTGCTATCGCATCCGTCTTTGCTGTCGCCGTAGCCGGTGCCCCAACTGATGTGACACCCCGATACGACGTCACCGATTTCATTGCATACTGTTCTACAGACGGTGGCTCATGCTAGTACGTCCTCTCCCCTCTTCCCCGTAATTACCCAACTAACAAATGCGTAGCTACGACTTCGCTGTCGTTCAACATGCCAACGGCGAGACAATCCCTACCCAGTGCAACACCGCGGCCGACAGCGACGATGGCGCCCTTCCCGGCGTCACTGACGGCAAATGCAACTCTTCGCGCACTTTTGCCGTCATCAGGAACGAGGACGGCAGCCTCAACTTCTCCGTCACTCAGCAAATTACGCCCATTTCTTACACGACTGGCAACCACACTATCCCCGCTAATCAGATCGAGAAGAAGGATGGCGCGGAGACTTACGTTGGGCCCAAGAGCTTCGGCCTTTACAGCTCTTAGAGATGTCACGACAAATTAAAGAAGGAACGCTTATATAAATGAATAGTCTTGTATTATTATCCTTTCTCTAAGCTATGATACTCTCTGAGTCTGCTTGCTCGAAAGGGAAGATGTCGTGATGTCGCAATAGCCTTGTTCGACCAGATACCGAATCCACAACCTCAAGTAGAAGGTCCAGCCTTTCGCACTTACAGCATGCTCACCTTTCTGATCTCCACGTTCACAACACCGGGTGCATTTCAGTGTGTAGTCGCTGTTGATTGTAATGTAGTTCATTCGGCTGAATACGTGGACCAATGGATCACGAAGCAGGTTCTATAGCTAGCGGCGCATCATGCGCATTTGAATATCAGACATCTACAGCAACGTCCGTCGGGTAGGAACTGCAGCAAATCTAGTGAAGAGAGTATTGTAATGTCGGGATCATGGGGACTAACTTGTGCGACGAGCTGCGCAACATGTAAACAAACGCCTTGAATTATTGCGCGAAGGCAGACTTCAGAATTGATGACGAGAAGGAGGTAACGCGCGCCGGCGCGCAGAGTCGGTGTAGGTAGACTAGCGTGCTTCACCAGCACCTCTATAGTGCCTTTAGGAAACAGAGAGCCAAGCGCAGC
Source organism: Alternaria hordeiaustralica (assembly GCF_023758085.1). NCBI lineage: Eukaryota > Fungi > Ascomycota > Dothideomycetes > Pleosporales > Pleosporaceae > Alternaria > Alternaria hordeiaustralica. Next base: position 32,025 of record NW_026056832.1, on the reverse strand, counting down.
AATAGCGACGGGTTGTCGGTGTTCACCATGAAACATTCTCGTTATCCAACGACGCACGAGACGTATAGGTAGAGAAGAGAGAAAGGATAGATGCGCGATTCGAGACGAGAGCTTTAGTGTAAGCTGTAGTTGTATACCCACTTGCGCGAAGAACGATGCACCTTCTGCTTTCAAATTCTCCGATGGCGTTAAGTCAACGTATTGGCCGAGCGATGTGTAGTCCCGGATATTTAGAGCAGCATATGCGGCCACTGGAAGCACGTCAAGAGATAGTGGTGGAAGGAATGCACGCCGCAAACTGTAATGAGTGTCTATGCTAAAAGGCGACACTGTATTTATGCCGGAAAGCAACACTACCTAAACAAGACCTGACACTAAGCGCTCTCTCCATTTCACCACTGGGAGCCAATTGCGACCTTCGCCACAGTCAGGGCGTCTAAGACGTGGTTCTCAACCTAATCTGATGAAGGTCTAAAGTGGTTGCCTGAGCTAGAGCGAGGTTTCGGAGCGCGATATCATGATCGAGAGCTACATCTGGATACGAAGACTCACCGAGCTCCGCGGATATAGGAAGCACATGATCTTGGCGGCTGAGATATCGTATTCGGGTCATCGCGCATGCCGGGATGGGTGAGACAAGCGTTACTTCAGCCGTTCATTCGATCACTATTCGGATCTATTGGTAGATGAGGCATTTGATTCTTCCGCGATGTCGCTTTCCCAGAGCTCATTTCCTCTTTCCAGCTATATCGTAACAGCTGCGGGCGTGATTATGTGTGGTTGTTGGGTGAAGACCTCCCGCGTTGACTCCGGCAGCTGACAGTTTCTAGAGCGGGCTTTGGGGCTCGATCGGCTTTCGTGTGCAGCGTGCAATGAGGCAGACTGAACGATGGGACACAAGTCGTCTAGGTCGGCCGCGCAAGCTGGAACGATCTGATGAGGTTCGTTGTGGTCTCTTGCTCCAGCCGATGCGGAGGGCTAACCAGATACGTCGCGCCTGCGACAGAGCCAACGTCGCGCTGCTCCTTCGGTCTGAACAGTTGTTCCAACACTCATTCTGCTTTCCGTTTCTGGCGGCATGAAATGGCGATGCTGACGGATGTGCCCTGATCGCACGAGTATTCACGCTATCGCAATCATACCGTGTGCTAAAGCCTAACGTTGATGACCAGCTCGAGCTAGGACTAGACAGCAGTCCGAGTTGAACGCGCACTCTATCTCATCATTCCCGATCGCATGACTGCCATGCTATGAAGGCGTCAACATCATTTCAAGAGTCCGCTAATCACTGCCATGATGTGAAACCAGTGAAGTCTTTGAGAATATTGGTGCGCAAAGCAATCTACCATTCCAGCGTTCGGGAATTGGTCCCTGCGAACCTATCAAGTAGCAGGGTAAAAGGGTGAAGTCTGAGTCCGAAGAAAGCTGACGAAGATGCTTTTGATTTGGAGAGCACGGGGCTGCACAGGAGTCAAAAAGCCCCAGTCACCTACGACTATGCAACCTTGCCAGGCTTGTGTTGTATGATGAGACAGGAAACAATGTCGGGGGCTGCATAGCACTGACATCACAAGCAACAGATGGCGATCCATCGTGTAATGATATACTTCGTTATGTTTAGTCTTGACTCGTCGATATACGATTGCGGTGGCTTTTCACTTCTCTCAACTTCTTGAGTGAAGCAGAAGCTATCTTCACGAACTCTTCAAGCCCGTCGCAGAAGTCGTCGCGAACTTCACCGCTTTTGGTCCCCACTTCTTCCACGGCAGTTTCGACAATCTCCTCAGTCTGCTCCTTGAACTTGCACAGCTTGTCGTCAACCACTTCACCAAGCTCTCGTATGCAGTCTTCCTTGATTGTATCGACATCGAGCTTGTGGTCGGCAACCACGTCCTCAAACTCTCCCTCAGCTTGAACACGGAGGCTGTACGCTTGGTCATTGGCATCGGCGAAGATCGAAGTCAAGTGATCCTTGGCTAGAACTTCCAGGCGGTCGGCTATGAGTGTGCCAAGGGAAGGCGAGGGTTGGGGCGTACAGCTGGCTCTAGGGGGAGGCGACGAAGACGGTGATCGTCTGGGAGCAAGGGATCTTTGGAGGACATCCGGCAATATGCTCCTGAGAATGTTGGGCAACATGCTTTCGACAATGGCTGGAAGCTGAGCCGCGACGGCCTTGTTGACGACGTCTTGGAAGGCGAGCTGGGCACTGGCGTGTGGAGATGGGTGTGCACTCGTAAGTTCTCCTTCCTCCTTCTCGAATGGCGAATGATGGGATGTGCCCGGTGGACAAGGTGAGGATGTCGCGACTTCTGTGGGCGACCCTCGATCGTAGTGCGGACGTTTATGAGGAGGCGATGCGGGCTGCGAGGGTGGTGTAACTATCTTGCGTATGAGTAATTGTCGAGGATGTGATTGTGGTACGAGGTAACCTACCACGCCTGGGTCGCTTTTGTGATGCACCTGCTTCTACCGCGTTCGTGTACGAAGGTGGTGGTTGGTGGTCTTCTTCTACGGTATAGAAGATTGCCCAGTCCGCGTATCTACATGCATCGGCACTCTCAGAGACCCCCGAGAACGCTCCCATTTCTTTGAACAGGCGTTCCAGAGGAAGACGGTTGTTGGCGTGCACCCAATTGTAGTCGAAGGAGATATCGATCGCTGTAGCTTTCGCGAGGGCGGCCAGGCGGTGGAAGGGGGCCTCGTATCCGCTCTTCGATGTGAAGGTAGCGGTTGAAGAAGGGCACCTGATCTTGCATGGCTTCGCGAGCGTTAAAGCCAATGCTCTTATTTGGGGATTTCCGGCGCGTGCGATGGAAGTCAACTGGTCGTGGGAAAGGGACTTGGTAGCATCGCTGAGCGTAGTTGCGTCGCGCATCAGGTTGTCAGCATCATAGATCAAAGTAAACGTTTGCTCAACATCGAAGCCATGAATGAAAGTCGTGTATTGTAAATGGAAGCTAAGCTGCAATGGCTCCTCGTTGTACTTCACGACCAAGACACATGGTGACTGTGCAGCAGGGTCCGATCTCACGCTTGCCAACACGGGCACACCCTTCTTGGAGACAAGCCAGCGGGCCATGGTGCAGAAGTATCACTCACAAGTGATATCCCCCTTGCGATGGAGCAAGCGCAAGGGAAACCCACCCGCCCGGGCTTTTGACGCGTTGTGCGCGGAGAGCAGCCCTGACTCGTTGTGTCCAGCTCGGCGAATGGTGCTGGGTGGAATGGAAGCGCGATGTCGGCTCGTGAACTGCTGTCCCCGTCGTGTCCGCACAACCTGTGACTGCTTGAGAACCGCCCCTTTGACGCGTGAGTCGCCGACGCGTGGGCTGTAGGCCGACAACGCCGCGCGCACGTCAAAGGTCCCGGGGGATGGCGGACTGAGGCAAGGCGACAGGCAGGCGAAGAGGACCGGGGGCCAGGAGCTGACGAGAGACGGTGGCTGCAGTTGACGGCGGATAGCAGGTGAAGTCGAGATGGTTACGGACGATGGCGGTGATGGTGGTCGGAGTCGAGGTCGCGCTCTAGGCGTGTCGGTGGCGAGCGCTGCAGGTTTCGGGATCGGAGTTTCATTTCCCCGTGCCAGCGCTAAGCATCTTTGACTAGCGCGATAGCACCGCCCCGCCCCGCCGTTTCTTGATGCAGGTCTCGCCTTCCCTACCAACGTCAAGGGCAATGATGCTTTTTACACGCTCAGCGCCCTTTAACATCACTTGGTAACACGACGCGATATCTATCGTACCAATACGATGCACGTCAATAATGTGCGGCCACGCGCCGCTCGTAGTGCGCGAGAGGCAGCTCTGATTCCAAGTGCAGTTCCCAGCACGTAGGCGCACATGACAGCACGCTCGCGCGAAGAAGAATGGGCTACTTTTCGCTCGATGACGGCTGGCGCGGTATGGTGGGCAAAGTCACAACATTTGGACGCGCAGTAACGACAGGTGAATTCTATGTGTGACCCTTATCGGGTATGCGTTCTGCATCTACTGGACGAAGAGCCACAGAGCCAGCTTGAAGCTATGCTTGGAAGCGTTCCTGTCGCAACACGGTCATGAGTTATATGTCCACCCACCAGCTCCTTGGTTGCGAAGCGTCGTCATGGATGTGATCTGAATCTTCGGCTCGACCTGATGATGCGACGGGAATGAGACTCGCGTCCTTCCAGCGCTTCCGAGACTTAGCATCGGTCTGACTCCAAGGCACATCCCTTCTCCACTGTGTGTGCCATTGGTTCAAGCGCGAACGACAGTGGGAAGAGGACGCACATAATCATGGGCTAAGATGCAAGACGGCATGGCATTACAGCTGACACCTCGGCACCGTTCTCGGGTCTCCGCAGGGTTGACAATGGTCGTGTGCTCCTCAAACATTCTTCTTAAAGAATAATTGGATACGCACATGTATCTGCTGCGTCGCAACAACACTTCCAACCTCGTCCAGAACATAGTGCGTCATCTCCATCGCGTTCACGCTAGTTAGATCTTGCCGCAGTATCTAGACAGCGAAATCAAGATCATGACATACATATCCCGGTTCCATAACAAGCGCTTAGATTGGATCTCTAAATAGTACGCTTCTCCAAGATCACAGCCATCGCCTTCGAGATTACACAGAGAGCATCGAGTTATCTCATTTCACCAATGTAAAGTTAGTTAAGAAGATCGCCATCAATAAACTGCGGTCTCATAATGCTGCAGCACCGGTGGGCTCTATTAATTTTAATATCTCTTGTTCGAGTTGAGCAGTAGTTTTGCGAACGTGATGGTGATAGTTTCCTGCTGCTCCAAGTCCAACTGTTTGCGTTCTTTTAACGCGGTTGAGAGCCGTATAAGCTTGCTTCGACTGGGAAATACCTGAGATACATCAAGATGTTCAAGAATGATCGTGCCTGTCACAATAGCGTAAGATTACAAGTCAGTAAGACGTCTTGTCCCTCGAAAAAAAGAGAAGTATCGTCAACACAAGAGCTTGCACCCGTAAACCTTCAGATCTGCGATCGTGATGCATCGACTGCAGCAGCAACATTTCGGTTGAATGCAGCCTTTGAAGGTGCCTCAGGGAGGCGATTGAATGCATGTTTTGACGCACTCAGCCTCAAGATACAATCATCTGCTGTGCCAGCATAAAGCTGACTCTTTTGCATCTAGCCTTGAGTGCGAACAGACCAGCTTAAGTCCGCAGTTCAAATCGCCGGTAAATAGTCGCTTCAGAACACAAGAAGAGAGAAATTGTAGATATGCATGTTGACCACAGTGTGGTCTTGATGGGTGCTCCGATCGAAGGGTGAAGTTAGCTTCAGAATAGCTGGACCAGTGTAATGCAGATCGACGATGAATGTTGTAGAGTGTGGAGACAAGAGCGAGGCAATATCATAACTTTACAGTTATCGGTTGATCTGCTGTATCGAGAACTGAATTGCGGTGCAATAGAGGCTACTATAGGAAAAGCGACACCTCTTGGCTGGACAGGTGCGTTAAACTTACTTCATCCACAGTTGAAGATTACGAAGATGTAATTGTAACACTAATGTGCGACGAAGAAGAAGGAGCAGGCAGTAAGAGAATCGTACAAAAATTGGCAAAGTGATAGTATAAGAGTTCAGAGAAGCGTGACAGGGCAACACGCGCACGATGTCTCGTAAATCAGCGACGTGTTCAAGAGTCCCACAAGTATCGAGTGCGGCAAAACTCAGATTCAAACGGTCACAGGAATCTCTGCACGTTTTACTGTCGCCGATTCACCACCAGAGAAGACGAAAAGCACTGGTCTTTGCCTGTACCTTGCACTTCTTTTTGGGGTGAGCTTTCTTCGTCAGCTCGTCTATCATAACGCATGCTAAAATTTTCTCCTTCGTGGAACTGCGATTTGCTTCTACCGTCAAACTTTCGCACCCTTGCATCAGCAAAACAAACGACATATCCTGAAGTCTCAGACCTGTCTTACACCGCCCGCACCGTTATCCGAACTGTCAGTGAGCTAGGCTTTTACACAAAGAGCTTCTCGAGTCCAGAATGTCTTGCACTGTCGTGATGATCCAGGAGCACAGATCTTGTCGGAGAACCTGAGACGCTGAGGTACGAGAAGTGTCCCGCGCTTCGTCTCGTGAGCAAAGGCCACGCCATGGAAGCTAACAAGGACGAGTGTAGTTGACACTCTTGGACAGCATGGCTTCATACGGCAATACCTGCGGCACGGTCGCTATGTCGGACGGAGATGCGATTGCTGAGCAGCGATGCATACATGGAGCAGCAACAGCATCGTTTTCGGGTGAGTTACAGACTGCACAGGTACTAATGGTCTATTGTCTTTGGGTGTATTCTTTGTTGTCCCGACACATCTGCATATCTGCGGGCTGTTTCTTCCTCCCGGATTTTGTCGCTTGTCGCCTCATGGCCGTGAAACACTCAGCCAGACCAGACATTCGCTTTGGTGTCTCGAGCGTCGCCTTCACCGCTCCCTTTTCTTGGTGTCTTCCTTGCTGAGACCCCGTGACGAAGAGACGCCTGCCTGACCAGTACAGGGATGCTGATGTTGAATTAGTCCCTTCGGGGCGTGGTGGTGTAGCACGAGCATGATGTATGGATCTTCGCGTGGGCAGATTTATCGCTTCGCGCGAAAAAGGAAGGCTTTTCTGGCGTCACTGGTAAGTCTGCCTGCTTGATAATCAATGTAGGCTATCACAACTCGAACAGTGTGACTTTTATTGATGCCTACAGCCGTTACGCAAGCCAGCCCTAATTGTTTCTAATAGTGTGTCTCATCATCCAGCAGCGACTATGCTGAGCTGGACGGTGACAGCTTGTTCAAGTGATGTCTTCACCATCACTCACACTACCAGCAATACTGCATCTTTGACCGCGAAGCGCTGCCGCGCTACCACTACATGATATGCTGCGAACACGCGAAACTTTCCACATTCACGTTTTCACCGACCCAAGTTAACCGCTTGCAGCGTTCAAGATATGCATATTCTGAACCTTTCTGTAGTCACTCCAGAGCCGGAGGAGGTATCAAGACTCCCTTCCACCCCAATGCGGCGGCTCATGGTCCCCTTTGTCCACTCGCGGCGCATCAAGGTGCAGGTCCTTGATAGCCAGCATCAAACATCTTGCGACCATGATAGGCGCGCGTCATCATGACAGCACCTCTTCCCGCACCCTGAAAACTCCCGGTGGGGAAAACCTCTTCACTCTACCTCTTCAATTGCACTTCTCGGTTACCATGTAATCCAAGGTGGAAGTAATCGAGCGCAAAGGGTTTTATAGCGGTGCTGTGTAAGCACAAGCTCCTCTACGTAGCTGGAAACAAGGCTAATCGCTTCCAGAATCTGGTCAAGATTATACCCAGGTATCTTCTATAGAAGCCCTTGACTTCTTTTTTAGCTGTAAACATCGGCGTTTTGTGTAAGCGGTGCGCGCACATTTGGCCTGCTGCACAAAGCGAATGTTATGTGATATTATGAAAGAAGAAGGCGACTCTAAAAATTAGAGCTAGGAAAAGGTTTAGATACTATGATGCTATAGAAGTCTCCAAAAATTCGATACCATTTGCACGGCTCAAATGGAAGAAAGCTGATGGGTCAAGATATCATGCGGACGTGCCGTCTCTGGCCTTGAGATTAAGATGTTATATGTGGTGGGCCTCCCGTCGAAGCCAATCTCATTTCCAGACCCTCGATTGACTATACGGGGTCTTTACAGACCGGTCGTTCGCAAATTCCCCACAGCAAGGTACAAGCAACGCAAAGATGATTTTGTTGGGGCCACTGCTATCTATCAGCATTTGCATCGCGGGATTTGAAGACACTCACTAGATTGCACTCATGCACACGTCGCCAATGGTCCCGACGTGGAAGCCAAATGCCGTTGGCTGCCCATGCTACGTCAATGAAACTCGTCCCAATGACAGTCCTCCTGTCCATTCGCCGCACTCCCTCGGGTCATATCCTTAGCAATGAGAGGTATGTCGATGGCGTCGTTTGGTTATGCCGTCGGCCATTCCGCTACCAGCCTTCCTTCCATGGCTTCTCACCATTATCCTGATCAAGGTCTGGTGCCTAGCCCATGGCCCGAACATTCCCATACGTCTCACCGGTCGGGCTACGATGCAGCAAAATCTGCGTCTCGGATGCTTGGTCGTCCGTCGTCGGCCTCGACCTCGGCGGTTCGCGCCAAAAGGAGGGACATGCCAGACCCAGGGCAATGGTGCACTTGCAGAGAATGTAATGTGAAAGCTGTACAGTGATGTCGCCTGTGAATAAGAGTACAGTATTTCTCAAGTGAGTCAACTGCTCCAAGTTTTTCTGCACTATAGAAGCGTCGTGCTCTTGCTGGTCAGCTGTGTTCATCTTCGAGGATTGCAAATCAATTACCTGCGCCATAAGGCTAGCGTGCATTCCACGACCGTACGGTGCGACATTCTGCGCTCCACTAGCCATGAGAACGACCCGGAAGTTGTCGTTCTGGCTCAGCAGACGCATGCGTCGGAAAAACACTTGACTGTGGACTGCGGGCCCGTTGACAGAGAAGACTACCGTGGGCCGGCCTTTCTTCGCATTCACTTTGGCGATAGCATCAACTGCAGCCTTGGCCAGATGATGGCGCGATCGGTACTTGTTTCCAAAACTAGCAAAGGCAGGGGCGGAAAAGGTGTGGACAAGACCCGGTTTACCACGTCGTTCACCTCGAGCATTTTTGCTTGGTCCTCGATTGTGTCCTCGGCCCATTGCGCATTAGGGAGAGTATCTTCGGTGAAGAAGATAGAAGTGTCAGTGCCCATGCTGACGATAGCCCTGTTGTTACGTCTAATGGCTCGGTTGTTCACCACGCGTCGTTGAGTTGAGTTGGGTAGACGTCTTTTGTAGTAGCTTGTTTGGATCAAGGCATTGCGGTCAAATGTCGCTTGTCTACGCGCTGTAGCGGTGTGGCCTCTCACCATACCAATACATCAGGCTGATTACCGAACGCTATGCTGAGAGTCAGAGGGGTCAGAAAGCGGACACAGGATGATACAGCTCGTATCAGATTTTGGCTTCTCCGCGTGCGTGTGCGGGGCGTGAGATCGTAAGTCTCGGAGATGATTGGCATCCAGTCGTTGTCAGGTAGCCGTGACACTGATTCAGGGACGATCGAATGCTTTCCTTGCTATTGCTGAATTTGTCCTAGTGCAGTGGTGATGTAAACGCGAGTACCAACAGGCCATAACGGCGGTGAAGAGGTCCGCCAGACAACGAGTGAATAGACGTGTTGCCTCCACGCGGGCCAGCGTTCGATAGAAAGGTTCCGTGGTCCAGCCACGACGCTGGTAATACGTCTCCACTGAGCTTCAAAAAAGAGTGACTAGGTGTCTGATCACGCCAATCTCTTTGGGGGCAGGCGACACTAACCTTGCAAAAGATGGCTATAAAGATCCAAGTAGCCGGGTGTCCTCCGACACAGTTGTGCGTTGTGCGCTTGTACTCACTACATCCATCGCCTACCCGTGTTCCCGCCTTTCAAGGGAGCCCGATCAACCGCGAGACAGGTATAGAGAAAAGACTTGTGTTGAAGAGTGTAACATCAGCCTTGAAAGTAAAGCAAAGTCACACGACATTATGCCGAAAACTTCGCGTCGTACGAATGACGAGCTAGGCTATACCTCAGATCGCATTAGTATGCCCTGCCGCTCAAGGTATTTCTCGATGAGTGGACGAGCTCACCGCGCACTACCCCCACAATCTAGCGATGTCATTGGAGAGTTGATGCCGCGATGAAAACACAGACTAAAGTACCACTTGGCCTACTGGCAATACTGTCAGGCGAGATGCAGACAATAGTCTTTTTTACGCGAGCGCGAGGTAGAGTAGGATAATCACGTAGTTACATCCTGTGAATCGGAAGGCTCGCATTCTACCTATCCCAAATACTTCGTCCCGCTTGACCGCTGGTTTCAATTTGTTTTCCGTCAGCCTGATCTCGTCTTGGATTACTGTCACGGGAAAATTCTCTGCCTTTGGACAGTGACAATAGGCCGGAAGAACGCCAGTAATAGATCGTAGAATGCACCCCTTTCTCCTGCATTCTACGCAACGCAGATCTTATTTTTGAAAAGCTAGATCTCCGCTATCATATGTTAGCGACTACGCAAAGCTGTCAAAAGATAAGGAATTCTCACCTTTTCGCAAGACGTCAGCTTTCCCAAGCCGCCTCCCGACGCTAATACCCCGATATCCGTACGCAAAATGTCCATCCACGTTCTTGTTGTCTTCTAATCGCAGCTCCAATAAGAGCGGCAGTCTCAAACAGCTTCGCGATCATCAATGACGGTGCAGCGACTAAGGAGATAGGGGGACAAGCAAGCATCGTGGCGGCTTGGAAGGAGAAGTGTAGCGCCCGCAACACCAAGCAGTCTCTCGAAGCTCCTCTGGGTCATCGCTTCATTCGACTCTCGAGTAAGGTGGTGGTACATGGCGCTTGAGAATGGAGCCACGTCTTCCAGGTCTGTCGCAATGACGATGACACAAATATTGTGGTTGCAACCTAGTAGCTTCACCCTCTTATGCAATTCGCAACTGTGAATCTGAGAGCCCTGTACGGATAAGCACACGGTTTGCGTACCCTCCCTCATATTCTGCATAGCCATCGCGTCGGCAATTTGCCTCAGAACCACCAGAGCGTTGTGTTCCGTCGAGTCCCGAAATAGCATGGTCTTGATTGGAGTCTTGACTGCCTGCAATTGTGCCCGAAACTTTTCCAGACCGTGTTCTTGAATGTTGGAAGCCGAGTCCCCGTCCACGGCGCGATCGGGAGAGCTGTCTCATGGAAGTAAATTGATCCTTGTGCTTCCAAACGCGACATGCGTGGGATCTGCTGTTTGAGTGGCGCGAATGGCATCTTCCGTCCGTGAGGTGCTTGCGTGAACATGCCAGCTCGTCGTGCTGATTGCTTTTATTGTGGGGAGACACGCCTGGAATACCCCGCTGAGCCACTCTTACGTGGCTACCGATTCGAGAGTACTCCGACGCCAAGAGATGGCTGCCCAAATCTCACTGATGTTGCCTTGCCGGAAGAAGTGGTAGTTGCCGTGTCCGGAAGAAATGAAGCGGTAGCTGAAGGTCGAGACGTTTAATCCTGATGCAGTGGGAGATGCCAGACAATGGTTTGAGCAAGTTACAAGACTATGTATCCGTGCCCCGTGTGGTGAGACAGCGTCTGATGAAGTAGCGGTCTGTTGTCTAGCAGATAGTGCCAATTACCTGGGACACATGGATGTGGGGTCGAAAGACTGGTAAGAGGGACCGGGCGTCTCTTTGTACTAAGAGAAAGGCATCAACTGATCATCACTGACATGTCATGGCGCGCTTGGTGGGACGTATTATGAATAACACCTGGCATTTGCTGCGCATACCTTACCATGGACGCGTGGCTTACCATGATGCTGAGCTTACTGAGTACAAACGATTGGCGGATAGAGCGCATGTTCTTCGGAGCACCTTGCGATCATTGCACAATAGTAAAGACCGTGACATAATTCATCTGACTTTGATCGATTCACTGCCTGAAGAATGCTTGAATTGGCTCAGAGCACATCAGTCGCTTTTGGAAGCTAAGTCCGCGTAGGTGTGAGGAAGAAGAATGATCTTGCATTGAAGATGATTCGATAGCGAGCGGTAGAGAGTTTTATGAACTTAACGCGTTCTTTGCACGTCGCAGTCAGACGAATTGATCGTCTGCGCTCGCTGTATGATACCTAGGTATAGTCCAGCTCCGAAGCTTCGCTAAATGCTTCCACCAATTAGCTCATAATAAATTTGCAGACCGCACAAGTGTAAGTTGAACTTCGAAGCACCTCTTCTAATTCAACACCCTTCGCTACATACAAAACGAGGATTCCAGTACAAATACTAGAGCTGGATTCGAGGAAGACATTGCGTCCCTGAACAGCATTATATAATGCAGTAAAGTGGCTCATATGGCTTTGTGCAGGGTGCGGATTGACATGTTGAGACCTTTACAGGCTGGAATCCGCGTGGATACTCACGTTGAGTCCAACGTACGCCGAGCGTGATACGATAAGGAGCGGGGATCTCGCTAGTAAGACGTGAGATAATGCGAGATGCCAGCGATATCACCTGTTAAATAGTGGGATAGTGACGCGTCCAAACAAGAAGCGACTTCATAGTGTGGAAGTACGAATTGAGCTTCAGCGATGCTGGCGGCTCGTCGCGACGCGGGCGAGGCTGCGACGGACTTAGGCTTTTTCGAGATTAGTACGTCGATCTCCCGCAGAGCCTCAAAGCCCGGGCCTGTCGTCATACCCGCAGACAGTATCGATAGTATCGCAGATAGAAATTGTCATTCCTGTATCGACTTGTGAGTTCGACAGCGATCTTGCCGTGCGAAGTGTAAGAAAATTTCCTGCATGCCTGAGACTGGCGAGCATTGCGCTCGTTACGCGCGGAGGACGCCGAATGTGGCAGCCATGTGGCTAGTGCAGCCGAGCCACAGCAGTGATGACTCAGCGCGGGCACCCAAGCATTCATTCCGCGTATGTGTGGGCAGCGACTTGCGCCCACTCCAACACTCCTACAGTTCCGTTCCCATTCTTACCAGACCTCCAGGTCACTCTTCGCTTGCGTCATCCCCCCCGGCTTCATATATCTTCCCGACCAGGGGGGCACGCGGAAAGCTGCCCCCACCAGTTGCCCAGCCGACACCTGCAGCGCCCGCGCATCGCCTTCAGTAACGCCGAAACTCCCAGCCGACACTCCCTGGCAGCTTCAACCAACGCGACAGCTATGCGCGCCATGTCATGTTTCGCTCGTCATCTCGAAGCAGGCTCCATGCTGCCTGCACTGTCATGAGCCGCGGGCTCTACATGTACGTTCGTTGGGTGCTCGCTCAAGCGCCTGACTGATGCGTTGCAGTTATCCCCGGTCGCCAGCGCAGCCAGCACTTCCAAGCAAGTCACCGCCTCACCATCCACCGCACGCACGCATTCGATGTCGACGAGCGAACGCCATTGACACCCAAAGCCGCGCTGGGGTATCGCATACGCTGGGGCTGTAAAGGACCACAGGCGCCCGACGGCTCGCGCGCGTATTGCTCACAATGCCACGTCAATGCGACGACGGGGAGCTATCTATGCCACCCATGGGCGCAAGGAAACAACACCTCGCAGGCGTCTCATGCGGTCGCTTGCACCAGCGCGCACCTTGTCCATTCCTTCCAGAACAAGCGCATGACCCCGAGACATTCAGACATTGATGCTGCGTGAGGGAGGCAAGGTGAGCGGATACAAAAAAAGGTGGAAACCCACAATCGATGCGGCGAACGCGGAGAAGTTGGTCTGATCAGCATCAGTGAGGCATCAGCCATTGCTGCGGAACTGCCGGTCCTCGCGATACACCCGCGGTCACAGCACATATGCCTCCCCAGTAGCCGCCTCTCGCACTTTCTACCACAACCGCCCACCCCCACCCAACAGTCTGCTTCCTCAACCCATCGATACGAAGTCCGCGCCTCCCGAACCTGTCGAGCCGAACACTTAGAACGTACAAGAGGGTCACGTCGGCGCGGAGCTTCCTACGTGGGGCCACGAGGATGATCAGTAGCGTGTTCGCTGTTCGCCGCGAATTGGATGAATGGCCTGGAATGACAATTAACTCATAGAGCCCTTGCTGGACGATACACCGCTTATTCAGGAGATGCGATAGTTCCTTCAGCTACAACGCGACTGCCAGCACCGCGACGAGTCTATAAGGCGCACCCCTTCCGCCCATTTAACATGAATGGACATTAGGCAGCCCTGTCTAAACCAGGTCCCTTAGCCCTACTACCCTCTCTAGCGCGAACACATTCCTCTTGTTCAAGCCCAACTGCTATTGCATACCCTGCGCGGGCTGCTAGAGCCGCCATTCTAGGTTAAGTATCATGTCATTCCTCGATAACTACCTGAAGCAAGACAGCCACTATACGTCTGACCGATGAACCTTTCGAAGAGCGGCAGTCGTCGTTCGCGCTTGTCGCACACACCCGTCGCACAGCGATCTCGTCAAATTGTGAAGGGCCAGCCGCGGTGCCGCGTGAGACGCACGGCATCTCGCATTATTCCCTATTGCTTTGTCGGATCAATACCCTCAGTGAAGCCGAGCAGTAGCGGTGGTGCATTACCGCGTTACGAGGTAGGTGGGAAGAACATCCGTGCGATAACGTAGCAATGACGCGACGAGTTCCTAGTAAGTCACGGAGCTGGTAAGACACCTGATCTTATCTTGCTTAGTTTTAGTGAATTCTGATGTGCAAACCCACGGATGTTCGATTGAAGAAGCAGCAACCAAGGTTGACTCGGACCCAGGGTCTCTGATGTCAGATCATTTGAAGAATGCGCGATGACTTCGAGCCGGCGATGCCTGAACCCATGTATTATACAATATCCCCCTTGTGCTCATACGAAACATCACCACTTTGCTGACCGCCAACCCATTGCAACGAGCGACTCACAACTTCTGAAATCCATATGTACCCATACAATCAGGTCCTCTCGCAAAAGAGAAGTATCGTCATCACAAGGGCTTGCTGACCGCCATCTGTTCCAGCACAGCATGTCTGTTTCTGTTCCTGAATACAAGTCCACCTTCTGCATTTCTTGGTGTCTCATTCGAGGCAGGGTCAACTTGGCCGCTCAAGGTACAAGACACTACTCTTCTCAGGCTCTACCGCCGTTGGCGCCATGGTCAATCTACTTAATCAATCCACGTGCTGGGCGATCAGTGCTGTCAATGCATTGCGCCCCGACCGATACGCAAGACCGGGAAACTCCCAGATTGATTGGGATGTTTCTATCTACATATCGGGTGTTGAGTGATAGGAACTCGAGCTTACTTTGCGAAAGCCGCAGCTGAAAGTAGACTATGCCACCCAGAATACACTGCCAATCCTCCCGTTCAATACTCAAGCTCCGATGAAAGGTGATGTGATGTCCGTTCATCCACCGAGCCGCAAGCGCGAGACGAAGGGGCTTATGAAGACACGACATAAGCACGACGGCTATCACCACACCGTGCGGTTCGATGAGAGAGATGGGGCTCTGGGGCTGCAGGTACAAGCCCAATCGACGACGAAAGGAATACTAGGCGAAGCGCTGCAGCCGTATCGCCGCATCCTCTACCGCTAATAGGCCATTCCAACCACCTAGTGCAATGCACGCTCGAAGATGACCGATCTTGTCATTGCTTCGTAAGAACACATCCAGCAACATGATTCATTCTAACCGGACGGTATTCTAGACCATGTCCAAGTACCCAACTTTCTTCCCGTCGAATGCTACTTTTCCCATTCCTACAAAATCCTTCGAACGTCGTTACTAAATGATGGGACAACTCCAGCAAGCATATTGCACGTGCTACTGCGACGTCAAAGGTCACGACAAGTCGTTGACATCATCAGCATCGATGAAACTTCCGAGGACTACCGAAGCTTAGTTGATCATTTCGTATACGCCCACCCGCCTTAATCTGAACCACGTTCAACGTCCATGTTCTAACCGCCCAGCAAGCATTCTCAATATAGGAAGCTACTGTAGCCCTCTACCTGAATGTTCCTCTCACACGTAGGATTGGGTTGTTGTGTTCTCGATCGCGCGGCACTCAAAATATTGGCGCATACACTAACAGGAAGAAACGTTGCGCACCAAGCAGTATCAGGCTTCGCATCGCAACGCATCCTGTCCCCTACTAAGATATCGGAAGATTGCAGACCCCGAATGCCTCAGCACTAACATGTGAGATCTGTCGGTCTCTTGTCCGACCCCACAGACGAGTTCAGACAGAAACCTTCTCGACTTCTTTCTACAACGAGGTGACACTTGCTCTTGTACTCTGAGCACACAATGTGGATATCTACACCCTCCATATAGCCTCTAACTTGCATCAGTCACGACCCCGATTCGTATGTTGCAGCCAAAGAAGCTCGCAAAGGACTTATCGCGTCGGTCTCTTCACCCGGGACATGTATCCGGGCGTAATTACAGCAACGAAGAACTTCAGCCCCATGGCAAGCGTACAGCCGTTACCACAAGCATTGCTATCTATTTATCGTGTGTAGCTTGTTCAGGCACGTATAATTCGCAGCTATTCCATTGCTTGAAAGACGTGAGGGGAGACTTATCTCACGTCCATCCACTTACACGGCGACAATAAGCGTCCGCATAATGTCAGAGCTCCGCATTAGCTAGTAAGTCTTGTTGTCCGTTGGACTGACCAATTTAGATGGCGTTTGCGCAGGCTTCCGCTTCATCTCGTTCATCACCATTTCCTCATCAACCGAATCGAAGATCTGTGCGTATGATTCTACAAAGACATACCGTGTACGAAGCGTAGATGGGCGGCCATATCGTTCCATCGGCTCACCCTTGGCAGCGTTCTCTCTTCCAAAGCTACCACTAAAGCGCGATACCGGTGACCTTAGCCTTGAGGCTGAAAGAGGGAACATCATCATCGCTAGACACCTGCATCAGGGTCTTCATGCACTATGCATGTATCATTAGCGCGCTCCCGATAAGAACAGCGACGTTCAACAAGAAGCCAGTCGTCGGTCGTGAGCGCGCTGCACAGCTAGCCTCAGACAGCCATCATCATCGATGTCAGACAACGGGGCCTCAGAGCGGGGCGCGACTGCTTGCTCGAGAACTTGCGATACTGCGATGTCTTTTTGGGACGTGGAGTATGGCACGAGAAGGGCGCTGCATTGCGAGCAATCCCCGACTACTCAAGACTTCTGGTGATCTCGAATGGACTAACCATTGACTTCACGTCATCGTATCTCCCAAAACGCTATTTTTTAGCCGGACTTCGCGAGCGCTGCTAGTTCTTACACAGCGCCGTATTCAGGACCGTCGCTTTCTACCAGTACACCACCGTAACGCTGGGTCGAGGGCGATAAGATAGCTTTACTTATCGAAGCCGAAGTCGTGAAGCGCAGCAATTGGCGCAACAGTGCTAACACGAAGCACCGAACCGAAGCATACCTCTTCGCGCATGAAAGTAACCATACTGAATAGTAATCAGATTGTATCCCTAACTCTGCCTGAACTATCGTTTCGCAGCTGCAAGGTTGTCTTCTTTCTCCTGCTGCACCTTTGGGAGAGACAGTGACAGAAAGCAACTTCTGCGACATCGCTGTTAATGTACATGCTTTCACGTCCAAGTCATAGCTCGAGTAATGCAATGTCCCTTATATATTCTCACAGCGTAAGTACGTAAATACTATCACCGCGGATCGAATATAGATCGTTGTGAAGTATAGCACTGCGCGATGTTCGAGAACAGTGGGCTAACAGTACGAGAGTTGAAACACTATGGGGGACGAGCTATATGAAGGTGTCGACGTCGTTAAGTGAGCAGGCAGTGTCTGGGTCTGGAAGCACGCAGCGGCCACGATACCAATCGCCACTCGCGGAGCCGTGTACTTACTTTCGTAGAAATCCTATATCGCTTTGTTAAGTTCTAACTGTGCATAGCGTCGCAGAACCGGGTACAAAGCTCGTGGCGTACTCATTCGCGAAGACATACGTCAATAGGTCTCTGGTTTGATCGATGCCTCCCTTCATGTTGTGTTCATTCCATCCTGTCAACAGAATCCTCTCGCGTTATCTCGCGATCGAAACAGCAACTCGTAAGGAGACCAAGCTAAAGAGAGCATAAAAGCGACTCAGCAGTTTTCGAGAAAAGACATATCTTCAACAGGACGCGTGTCGCACGAGTGACAACACGTTCCGGCAAAAGTCACTATCGCAGCTGGGCGACAAGAGCAGCAGATAAAGACCAAGTAGGCGATAAGCTTGCAGAAGGTCGTGCCAATCGATTAGAAGCTGTTTGAAGAGAGATCGTGGGTTGAATGTGGACTGCAGTACCTTGGTGGCGCAAGCTCAAGGAGGAAAAGTAGTTGGAAGTCTTCGTCGCTGGATTTGCAAAGAGAGCGCAGCTGAGCGCGCGAGAATCAGACAGCTTGCGGGGAGTGGCTAAGTAGGAAAGAGAGAACGAACAGAACATACAAGATACGGAATCGCACGCAGGAAAACGACGAGATAGTCGCAAGCGTTGCACGATAAGGAGGACAGTCGGATGATTGCATAACAGTAGTTATCGAGCAAGTAAGATTAGTGCCGTAGTCATGCATGATGAATAGGAGAGCTGTCACGATGTTTGGCTTAGATGAGAGACGTATGGCAGCACGATCACCAATGAACTTGTTTTCCGTTGAGGGAGGCTGTGTGGCATAGTCAAATCCTTGATTGAAGCGGTGATAGACAGAGAAGCGAGTCCTCGCTGTTGCGAAAGTATTGCGACCGCCCGGGGAACGACCGACACAAAACGGGCAACTCTTGACTCACACGTTTCCGACGGCAAACATGAAGCTGCGTGCATCAAATCAGATGGCATGGATAAGTGTAGTGAGCGAAGTGAAGTACGATGAGGTCTGCGCTGTTGCAACCCCCACGACGCATGACGGATGGCTAAGGAGCAGAGGTTATATTTTTATCCATTCTCACGAAGCACCATTGCATATGTCCTTCAGAACGGGTCCGACCGCATGTTTGCCAACACCCCTTAGCACTTGAGATATGACCATACGCACCTGGGCGGTGTTGCGACATCCATCCATTCAATGGCGACAACACCTTGCCTGTGTTCATCTACGGACTTACGCGTTGGCTGATCGCAATGGCACTGGTGATGACAAAGCGGATGCGACAGCCCACCCGGTTCGTGAAGCCGTGAATTCGCCGACGATGATTGCGAGACGGCCTGTAGCGACGCTCTCGTGGGCTCGTTGGCATTACGCAGTATAGTCTTCAGAGGTGCTTCGATGGCCCACCCTTGCGTTGAGCGGTTGCGGAGCGGATGAAGTGTCGCCACAGAGTCGCACGATGGTGGGCGATGATGGCGCGAGAGCGAGGAGTAACGAAGCAGTGATGAAGGGAGCGTATCCGGTGGCTCAAACAGGCGATACGACACTGCTCAGCGAGATATTTGTCGTCGTGGCGACGTTTCAATATGACATGTAGGACTGGCGATCGGCCCTGGTGCACCCGTTAATTCTGCCTTCCCAGGCCACCTGCAGCAATGACGGGGTGGTGGGACGCGACTCACATCCCCAGCTTGTCTATGGCGATGCCCTGTATGCGCCAACAGATTCTGCTGTTCAAGTGACGATGCGCAAGCACTGACTGTGCCCGAGATAAATACCGAGCAAGCGTCTAGCCAGTATTAGTCTTTTGGTGTGCGTGAGGCTGTAAATGAAGCGTATAGCTCGTGTTCCGAGCGAACATCGCCGAATTAAACGAATCGTAGCACATGTATGCAGGGTGTTGCATGGCGAAAATCTTGAACCGGGTGAGCGTGAGTGGAAGAAGGATGAAGTCATCACAACGCGCGGGTAGGGGCGTTCGCGTTGTGTTCCTGAGACCAATGGCGATAGTCTGCCTGCGCGTGTGGCGCCTGTCGCGAGCCTGAGAACACACGCGCGATCTCATCGATCATCGCCACCAGCTAGGAAGCAAATGTCGCTCCACCAGCGTCGCCTCCTCTTGACCCCTGCCCAGGGCGAGCACTGTGAGGATCCATATGGTTTGGAGCTGGCCTCATTGCGCGTTCAAGAATCAATGCGACTGCTTCGACTTCAAGGCGGGTCCCAAGAGCATCCCCATCTTGGGTCATTGTCTCCGCTTCCTTCTCGGCTCTGGGGCGGTGAGAGGTTGCCTTCGATGGCCGTGCTACGACGATGCCTAATGATCAAGTTGTCGTGCTCAGTGCGAGATGCTTTGCGTCCTTGATGGGCGTCACGGTATGAGCCATGCTGCCGTCTGAGAGGAAGTATGTGGGCGGTTCAGGACGCTGAACCGCGGGGAAGCAGGCGGTCGCGGGGAGGGACGAGATCTACGAAGGAGGCGAGCAATGAAGGGTGGCAGCATTGCAGGATATGGACTTGTGAGTGGCGCGTACTGTCCGAGTCTACCACATCGACATCAGTAAGGTGTAGGAAGACTGCTCGATGGGTAAACTCACTGCGACACACGCACGACCAGAGACCGTGCTAGGCTTGTCAGTCCCCATAGTCCAGTGTACAACGGCTACGCGCGCCTGAACAAGCTCATCCCATTGCCCCTCAGCTGTGTCCTCGCCGCCCGGTCCTCTACTGCTCGGGCCACCGAAGCCGGAAACGGTGCCGGTTTGTCGGGCTCGAGCAGCCTGCAATGGGTTCGCAGGGAACGATGCACGACTAGACACTTGGTGACAAGCGGCCGTAGACAGTCGACCTAGGCAGGCAGCCGGGTGCCATGCTGCTTCCGCCAATTCGTATGTGGAAGCCAAGCGCGCACGTGTGTAATCGACAGGATGGTGGGGGGCAGGTGGATCGAAGCGCTTAGTCGTGTGGCATATGCTGTCAAGGCTGGTGAATGCGTTTCGTTGTCGTTCATCAGGCGGCGATTACACGCGCATTGCTGACGTCGTCTGCGGCAAGGGATTCGACACGGAATAAAGCGGTGGCAAAGCGTAGCTTCTCGTCTTCGATCAATTGAAGCTTGTGACGACGCGCTGGTGGCAGGACGGCACGGAGGAGGATGGTAAGGGCGCCTCACGTCGTGGTGGCTGCATGTGTGTCCCATGAGGGCTGCAGACCAGTCAAGAGTAGCGAGTGCATTGCCGGAGCACATCGTGGCCCGCCCAGAGTAGCTCTAAGTCGTCTCTCCCAGAAGAGGACAACACAGTGGTATAGTTCTCGAGTCCGCCAGGGAAGGCAGCCGCGCTAGAGTGCCTGCCATGCATCTGGATATTGTTGCCGCCCATGACGATCTGAAAGGGCGTTTTACCCCGGAAACACTGACTTTCCCGCGAGACATTAGCGAATGTGTTGTGCCACAGTCGGATATTCGCCCGTCGCTTCGCGAACCAGTGGTGTGGTCTTCGATGTTTGCTCTGTACGTCGAGGTGGAGGCTTAGGACCCGCCATGCGCGCCGGCGAAACGCGACATACGAAGGCTCGGCATATTGAGTATGCTATGACGCCTGGGTATCGCGAAGATATGGGTGCGGCCGGAGGGCTCTATCGTCGTCGACCGTACGAGGATGGGTAAGTGCGATTTGGCAGGGTGCCGCGGATGGAGCTCAACCCAGAATGACGATGATCACATTGGGCGCCTGGGCATTGGTTAGTGATCCAAAGTTGATGGAGCTTGTATCGACATATGCCTACCATGTCCCACAGCAATGATTGCCCGGGTAAGGTGGTTGTGCGCAAGTTCAACACTCTTCGTACGCCTCAGCGTGTCCTTGGGTGCGCAAGCGCGCGAAGTCGCTGTTCGTCATGTTGAGCGCAACGGTCTACCGCTGGATCGAACGCATGTGACTTGGCGATGTTTGCGATGGATAGGATGTGGTGCGCGCGGTAATGCGCGTCGCGTCGTTGTGATGGTGTTGTCGTGAAGGGGTCGCTGCGATGGGGTCGAGTGCGTCTTGTTGAGCGGGGCGGCCACTGACCAATCGGAGCACCCGGAAGTCCCTAGCGCGTCGCCCGCCCGCGTGCCCTCGGAGCACACAACATGCGCAGATGCCTGGCCGTCGCGCAGCAGACACCCCCCTAACCATGCAGCCACACTCGATCCTGCAATCCGCGACCCATCTATCAAGGTCATCTCAGGCTTTCAACAACTGCGCTGTGTGTACCAAAGAGTTCTTCAGTCTCGTGAGACTTGTGGGTGGACCGGCGAGCCATTTCAGGCGCAGCTTGTCATTGAAGGAAGGACCTGAGCTTATCTGCGACGCTTGAACTTTCCTATATCAGCTTGAGAAGCCCTCTTTCAGAGAGTTAGGCCTGTGGAATGTTTGGTCTTTGGGCCGCGATGCCTCGGCAGCCGTGGGCCCAAGTTTGCGCAATCCATCACCGAGAACCGGAAGGTTTTGCAGGAAAGTCGAAGTCAACGTCTTAAAAGATGATCGAATGTACCTCGCTGATGACTCGCTCACCGCCATGCCTCGCGAGCCCTGAGGGAACGCGCCAAACACTCGGTATCGCCCTCCTTGTCTCCGCTTGTCGATGTTACTGATGCCGCATTTGAAGGCGCTGCCGAAAACAAGATATGGATGTTATCGACCAGGCGGAGGCTTTGTTCATCGCATCGATCGGCCTCGGCGCATTGTGATGGCACCGCATGGATATTTTCGTGTATGAACGTTCCAGGATGAGCCAGATGTTGGTCCACGATAGTCCCTGTTGGCGAAGCAAGCTCTCAATATTTGCGTCGCAGCGAGGACAATGTGAGACAGTGACTTATCAGCATAAAGCGCGCGACGATCGGCGAAGGTGTCATCCTGTTGTAGCGACGTCAAGAGGTGCGTCACGCGCAGCAGCAGAATGACGCACTCTACACTGCCATGCCGTCCATCGCGACTCTTGCGGTGATGGTGAAAGATGAGCCCGGCCGCGATTGGCAGACGGAAGACTAAGACGTGACGCGCTGTTTCGAAAGCCTGTGATGCAAGGATGGATTGCGCGGCGACGTGGTCAAGACGTCTACTCAGGTAGTTACAATCACCCTTCCTCTTTCATGTTGTGGAACCAACTACAGCTCTTCGGTAGAACCCTCGTTGATACGTCGTAATCAAGAGAAGTTGTTTCGGGAAATTCGAATGACGAAACAGCGGTGGTGCGGGGCGTGTTGCTGGGATGGGTACGAACGCGGACATGCTGTGAGCGTATTGTGGGGTGGGACAGGCGTCAACCAATGGGAGTAGCTGGAAGTCTCAACATGTCACTCTCGAGGTCCCGTGGCGCGCGACAACAGCGGCGCAGCAGACACAGCCTCCATGCAGCAACACTTGCAACCGTGGCTGTCATACTGCCTCCATTCTTGTCGAACGCATATCACTGACCACGTACGATTCGAAGTTCCCCCAGCTGCGCATTCTTGTGGCCCTGCCAGCGAGGGGACTGCGCCTTCGACTGCCTGGGTAGTGAGCCCGCGCATGGGACTTATCGGGGGACCTGAACGAAGGCATCACAAGCCGATTCGACGCTACATGATATTACAATCGCTTTACGTGCGCCGCCGCTACGTGCATCCCTTCAAGATCTCCGAGTTGGCAGAGGCCGTTGAAAGGATGTTGGGCACTTCAATCGCCAACGACTCTGATAGCAGGCGCTCGACGCTGATGGATCTGCTCCGGCCCTCGTGGTAACGACCGCTGCATCGTCGCAAGATTGGACGCCCCAGCGATAGCAGCTTCCAAGCATTCAATGCGAACTCTTGGTGTAGCCTCGAATTGACGCAGCCAAGACGGATATCCGTCTTAGTCCGTCAATCAGCTGTTCGCTGTCGAAGACGCTTTATTCCCCTCCGCATCTTATAATACCCTGTCAATCGGAAGAAGCTCTGACTCCCATGATGCCGTACAACGTGGTGCCGTCCGTTGGCCTTGTCGATGCTGGTGTGTCCGGAATGTTTGTTGAGTGTTTCTCGTTCTTCCGGACTTGCCCTTGCGGTAAGCTCGGCGAGGTATAGCTCACGGTAACACTGATCCAGGCCGTCTACTCGTTTGATTAGCCCCAGTGTTTCTTTCAAGGACTCTTCAAATGATGTTAACTTCAAGTAAGGGTCGGCAAGCAGCATCTCGTCCAGATAAGCTTTGCGAAGCTGACTCTCTGTTTCCGGAAACGACATTATAGCAGAAGCGCAATCAAGCTTGGATCTCTGGAGGCTGTAATGCCAACCGCCACTGATGGGTGAAACGAGCGGATGGACTTTGTACAGCCATAGATTGGCGTTCGCCCAGCGTTGTTCTGCCCTAAAGTCTCCATGGCTAGCCGTTCTTACAACTTTCGGCCAGTAATTACGAGATTCGATGTAGTCTCGCGCAGTGCGATGGAGGTAAATGATCTCATGGTCGAACGCAGGACGATTGGATTCAGGATTGGATGTTTCCAAGAGACCTCGGCATCGAGAGACGAGGCGCCTTCTCATGTGTTCAGACTTACGGCAAGCTTCATGCTCCTCAAGAACTTCCCAAGGTGCCATGATACTCGAAGTCAGGTTTTCGTCACTTGCGAAATGCATCCCCAGCAGGGAAGGCGTGTTGTAATTGCGTTTCTGGCCAGCATTGCTCTCCCGATGGAGTCGTAACATGTAAAAGATTTGGCAAGCTTGTGTGTAGTACCGATCGTCTACACTATGTAGTAGATTTTCGAAGAGTGCCTCCAAGTCGGAGGGAAGCGCGTCATGGCGCGCTTGAAGATCACGCAGGTTGTCTGAGTTCGAAAGACCCTCGAGCAGCGACTCCACGACAAGATGAACCCACAGGAACACACCCAAAGCCTTTTCAACGATGCTTTGACATAGGAACTCTGCCTCGGCGGGAGCGTCAAGCTGTAAGCGGATGTAATGCTCGTTTTCGCGAAAGGTCTCGGCCACATATGTGGATATATCATGCTGCGTCAATTCCTGGAGAAGCAAGTTTGGACGGCCTTTGAACGCATCCTCGAAGGGGAGCCATGGTCGACTCGCAACACACATCTTGACGTTCGGGCGTACAGCGCCCAAGACAAGCTTGATAATATCCTTCAGCTCTCCGTCAAACTCGTCCAGACCGTCGATAAGAATGAAGAACGACCGAGACTGATCTGATATAATGTTCTCGAAAGATCGCTTGAGCTCAAACCAATCCCAGGACGTCTCTAGGCCACCGCCAAATGCAGCAAACTGCTTCCAACGCTCGGGAAACGCTCTAAGACATAGTTCAGTGTCTCCTGAGAGACAGTGGTGAAGCAAGGTCTGGAGGAGGCCTAGACGCGACATCTGCATGTCGCTTCCCGAATTCCAGCAGTAGAACCCGGTCTTCGTGATCTTGTTTGGGCCACCCCGAGAATCCGCCCAGGCACTTAATTGTGCATCAAGAGTTTTGTGGTTGTACAGAAACTTCATCAAGGTTGATTTGCCGGAGCCAGGCTTGCCAGTAATCCAGTAGAGACCTTCATCTTTTTCCTGGAGCCATGTAGAGAAGCTGTACCGAGGGTCAAACAACCACTCAAATGTTTGTTTGTGCGCTTCAGATATGCTTTCGGACCGATTGACCATATGTTGAAAATACAGTCGAGGCAGCAAGAGGTCGCAAAACTGCTCTTTTTGCGATTTAGATGTGTTGGAACGTAAATGTCTCGAAAACTCCTCGACATCCTGCGCGTTGGTATCCGTCCAGTTGTTGGCGTAGACTGCCTCGAGCAGTTTCTTGTCTCTTTGATCCCTCTCAATTTGGAACCCACGCAAGTTACTGGGGAACTTAGCTGATGCTGGCTTCTCTACTACAGCATCCACTCGCTGTCTTGCAAATGTTAGTAGAGTACAACTAAATTCAGGAAGTAATCATATACCGAATTGAGACCAGCACAGTACTATCCACCTGCTTCCGGATGCTTTCAAGCTGACTAGCAAGCTTTGTAATCTCCTGATCGCTGTGTATACTCTTTAAGGCTTGATAAACACTTTTCCACGCGTTGTTACGGCTGCTTCCGCTTGCTTTGTTTAGAGCGGCGCGAAGCTTGTTCGCGGCAGCTTCGCAGTCTTTCATAAGCTGAACAAGTCGGGCATCGGCAGCAGAGAGCTTGGGAGGTTCTTTAGGTGTGGTAACCGCGTACATGAAGTCGAGGGCACCAACAGGCTCGGGTTCGCGTTGCGGATCGAGAAGGCGCAACTCGTCGCACAACCCCAGAAGGTTTTGCGCAGCACTATGCAGCACTGTATGATCGGCGAGCTTGCCATCAGCTGACTGATACAGCTCGTGGCTACGCGACACAAGGCTAGAGGCGAAGTCCACTATCTGTATGATGTTCCCAGCAATTCCCAGGGCAGCGAGCGGCTCCATCGTGGTTGATGCAAGGAAGCACGAGGATGAAAGCGGGGACCAGCGCTTTATGTATTAATACGATCAGGCTGAGGCTTCGGTCTACCTAGGCGCTTAGGCTTCATGTATGCAGGCAGTGCAGCATGCAGAATCCAGCTCCAATTACCTACATCGCATTTCATTGGAGGAGCCCACGGGATCAGCCTGCGATACGCATTCTCTTGGAAATCACGCTGCATCGCATCTTTTCGTATGCCTTTATTCTTGGATGGGATACAATGGATTGTGTCGCACAAGGCTGAACCGAGTTCTGACCTAGACAGCGACGCAGGCAAAAGACAATTCTACGCAACAATGTGGGGTCGCAGGTTAGATAGGATGGCTCGGGAAAACCGGTGAAGACGATCGGCGGTGCCCCGCGGAGATATTGCCGACTGCAGTCCTGTACAAAAACGGCTCACATCAATGTTCACCCAGCCCAAAAGGGGTCAGCAGTTTGTAGAAGCGCTGTCAATGTAGCTGGCCCACCTATCAAAGATGTCGCGATCATACTGTATGCCAGAGTAACATCTTCATGTTCAGCCCGAATCAAGGCCCGGCCACAATCGGTACAATCTATCGTTGGAACCGGCACGTCACACACGATCATCGCAAAGCCCCGGTCGTACTAGACAACAGCCTCAAGCGCAGAGCCTTGCGGGTTTCAGCTGCATACATTGGCGTGTGAGTTGCGAGATTGTTCGATATCAGCTTCAACTGCCTCGTTCGATGGTAGATCAGGCCCTTCATCAGGGCAAGGGATCCAAAGTTGCAGGGACGTTGTTCGCACCGTCAGTCGGCTTAAATAGTCGTGGAACTGGTCTTGCGATGGAGCTGCCGTAATACAGGACGAGACTGTGCTCTGCTACCGTGATCCGGAGTCATTCTTCGAAAGGAAGCCATGATTTTGCTCACCCGTCTTTGAGTTGACGGCACCCGACACGCAATGCATCTTGCTCGTGGTGGCCCTTACGGTTCTTGTGGTCCAAATCTCGACCGGCGGCAGTAGCCGCAGCGGGCGCATTGACTAGGCCTGGTTCGGCATGCTCGCAGTGTACTTGGATGGAGAATTGGCATGCGTATGGCGCACTATGTGAGGGTACTGCTACTGTCGCAATGAGCTTGAGCTGTCGCTATGCAAAAACACGAAGCGATGAGCGCTCCCACTAAGTACTGAACTGCCGGGTAGCCCCAAGGAAACGACCGTCAGCGGAACAGCTCCGTCAGTGATCAGCCAGCGAGTCAGCTTTGTCGCGAACGGTGCCATAACGCCTGGTCGCAGAAGCCCCGCGAAGGCCCTGCACTGCATCATCGCGTGTACCGTATTTCCGTATTGCGCCGTCGCGCGTACGATGGCGATGTGATGTGTCCAGCTCCCGCCGGACCGGGGGCGATCTGAAACACCAGCCTTGCTATCACCCTACTGGTATACGTCGGACCAGGCTCATTTGCTTGTTCCGTGGATCTGTGGCATCGGGTGGTATCGGTGGAGGCGCGCGGGCGTAGGCATAGGTGGAGGAAGGAGGACGAATACCGGCTTCTGCTCGATCACATTTGTGAGTACAGAGCCGAAATCTGCGCGTGCGCAACCACTCACCATGAGTCGGCAAGCCCCAATATCTACCTACCCATCCGTAAGTATGCCCAAAGCTCTGGTTTCATCCATGGCCTATCGGTTGATGACGGTCTCCCACTGGGGAAAGCTGAGGAGCGGGAACCGTCAACAATCCACCCACGCTAATAACGCAGTCATTTGAGCCGATTCTCTTATCGCACAAGAAGCAGAGCGCTTTCAGAGCGATGATTTCATGCCAGAGCTGGCACCAGGACTGGTGGTGAAGTCCCTGCTGTTGTGCGGTTCGTCCCACCGTCGACGGACTCTCGGAGAGGACCGGCTGCCGCTGATGCTAGTGGAAGACATGATCGGATCTTGTTCGCAGCGCACAGTGCGCGGAGATGCGGGCTGTCCCATCATTGGCGTGTGATTTGTGTGAATATGCGACGCGAGGGGTCAACGTGACGGGACGGAGACTGCGAACGGTAGTCGCTAAAGAAGGTTTGGAGGTTCACACTAGATACATATTAGCATCGCATTCGAGGACACTCGTGGTAGGACGTACGGTTGGCTCTGTGGAAACTGTGAAGATGCTCTGCGCAACTACTCATCGGCGACCTCTAAGACT
Source organism: Alternaria hordeiaustralica (assembly GCF_023758085.1). Classification (NCBI taxonomy): domain Eukaryota; kingdom Fungi; phylum Ascomycota; class Dothideomycetes; order Pleosporales; family Pleosporaceae; genus Alternaria; species Alternaria hordeiaustralica. Next base: position 3,930 of record NW_026056832.1, on the reverse strand, counting down.
GCCGTATTGCTGCGGCGCATCGTGACTGTGTCGCTTCCTTCCACGGCTTAGGCATAGGGCTCTCGAGTCATCTGGAATACGTCGTGTGATGTTGGAGTAAGTAGTCAGGGCACTAGGCATGCGTCCGGTGTATGCGGTACGGGCCGGTATTTTGTTGCGGGATGTTGCAGGCGAGGCGTATCGACGGCGCCGCCATGTGGTAGCGTAGACCGTGCAGCTGTCTCCGATGACCCGAGGAGCGTGCATCTCCCCGTTGCAATTCAAATTGTCGATTGACACAGGGGATGATCCACCGGGCCCATGAACAACAAGAAGTCGAGCGTTCGCATCATTGGCACCGTCATCATAGCGTTGCAAGGATAGGTGTCGACGAGCCATGCGGCGCACTCCATAACCGCGCGTGGCCACTGCGCACCTCCGCGGCGAAGTTCTGTCCCACGCCAAGACGCTAGATGTGACGGAGAGTAGCGCACCGTCATCGCGAACACCAAACCTTCTTACCCGGGCAGAAGCATTGAGGAACCCATCGCATGGCGAGAGCGCATGCTGCAATGGCCCGGACGGCGGCCTCACCCGAGCAGCGTCGTGAAGGAAACCGAACATGTTACGAAGAGGCTCATTGACCACCGACGATTGCCCGCACGCGGCAAGCCGCACACCATTCGCTTGCCGAAGGCTCATCCGCCATGGACAGCTTTGAGACCAAAGCCAAGCGATGCTACAGTATTTCCTAGTGTCATGGTGAGAGTTCGAGCGCACTCGCTGTGGAACGTAGGTCTGAGGAGCCGACAGGACGCACCTTTCCAAGATCTGGGGAAGCGTGTACCGAGACTTGCAGCGCGAGTGATGGCTGCTCGCGTTACCAACACCGAGCGCGTCGCAATACCGTTCAACGCTTCAGTCCCGCCATACGAACCTGGCGATCCTCGCTGCTAAAGCTGAGCCTCTCACTAGTCGCTCACTTGACATCTCGCTATGGCCGTCGTTACGCATCACAGCGCGCGACTTGTTTAGCTCGCGCGGCTACAACTTTGCGACATACCAATGCGACCGTGCTACGATGAAGCGCTGCCACCAGCGCGTCCTTGGCCTTCGCCAACTGTTGTTCAATCCTTTCCCGCCCTGACCAACTGTTTCCCGACCGCCCTCTGCCATCATCACCTATTCCTCGACCTTCTTACGGCATCCCCAACTATTCCACCGCCATCCTCGCCGTCGGCAACTCTTCCTCCAAACTCCCTTCACGATCCTCGAGCAAGGCGCGCGCCCTCCGCCATATCCCACACACGCGTCTGCACAATCCGAACGATACCCGATACGCACAATCCCGACCCGAACAGAGCAGCCTTCCCAGCCATCCGCGAGGCTGTGAATTTGACACAAGATTGGCGGGCTAGTGGGTGGGCGGGGCTCTGCCGAACAGCGAAGGAGACAATGCTAGTGAGCGGGCTGGGCATGGCGGACAGCGGGAGTGAGAGCGCACGTCTGTTGGGGCTTGGGAGGCTATGTCGCAACCAGCAACACCTGTGACGAAGTGACAAGCGACACAGGAGAGGCTGGGAGGCTAAGAGGGGTCGAGGCAGAGGAAAGGGACGCCGGATGATCGTGATGCCGGGTAAGCCTTACCCACGTTGCTTCGCATAGGATACGGAGAACGACCCGTAGAGAGAGACTAGAAGCATAGCATCCCGACGCTTCCTTAAGGCCAAGTCGAGGAAGCTGCGCGACGCACACCTCGACTGTCAATGTGGAAGCGGAGCGATGTCGAAAGAGCCCAAGAACAGAGACGCTTAGCCCGCCTACCCTAGAGAACGTCTTAGAGCTGCTAGGCCTAAGCAATTTTTAGTAGAGGTAATAAGTACTAACAAAAAATAGAGAGTAGCTCTAAAGTAGTAGCTCTAAAGCTTTTAAACTTTACTACTAAAAAGCTTAAATAAAATCTAAGTAAACTATCTTATATAGAATAACTATATAAATTTAATACTTTACTTAGCTTATTAATAGCTACTTATATTATAAAGTTATAGTATAAAGAAGTTTTAAGCTAAATTTTAAAGTTCTTTATATAATTACTATACTTACTACTAGTATAGTTTATATATAGCTAGAATTTAGCGCTTATAGCTAAATTTTAATACTTATAGCTAAATTTTAAACTTAAAGTAAAGCTAAAATTAAATTTCTATAGTTAGAATTAGTTACTAAATTTAGTACTTAAAATAAATACTTCTATAGTTAGAGATTAGTATCTCTATAGCTAGAATTTAGTACTTTTATAGCTAAAAAAAAGTATTTTTATAGCTAATTTTAATATCTATAGCTAAATTTTAATATCTATAGCTAATATTTTAAACTTAAACTAAAGCTAAAATTAGCTATCTATAGTTAGAATTAGTTACTAAATTAAGTACTTAAAATAGATACTTCTATAGCTAAAAAAGAGTACTTTTATAGCTAATTTTAATATTTATAGCTAAATTTTAATAACTATAGCTAATATTTTAAACTTAAAGTAAAACTAAAATTAGCTATTTATAGTTAGAATTAGTTACTAAATTAAGTACTTAAAATAGATACTTTTATAGCTAGAGATTAGCGCTTCTATAGCTAAAAAAGAGTACTTTTATAGCTAATTTTATTATCTATAACTAAATTTTAATATTTATAGCTAAATTTTAAACTTAAAGTAAAGCTAAAATTAAATATCTATAGTTAGAATTAGTTACTAAATTAAGTACTTAAAATAAGCGCTTTTAGAATTAAATTTAGTACTTCTATAGCTATATATATTTTATTATACTTAGTATTAGTAGCTAGCTAGTTTAGAATATTATTTTTCTAGCTCTAAAGCACGCTAGCTCTACTTTCTCTTATTATATCTTACTACTTATTATCTTTATCTTTTTATCTATTTTTTTACAAAATTATATCTTAGATACTTTATTTTATCTTACTATAGTATACTATCTCTATATCTACTTACTTATACTTTCTTTTTTACTAGAATTATATTAACTAAATATACTTACTTTAAAATTAATATATCTCTACTATAGATATAAGCTCTATTACTACTTTAATCTACTTTTCTACTACTTTTATAATTTTATAAGAAGCTAAAAGTAGCTAATTTCTTTAAGCCTAGTAGTAGTATAATAACTACTAGCTTTTTTAAATACTAGAGTACTACTAGCTTTTTTAAATAATAGAGTATTACTAGCTTTTCTAAATAATAAAGTACTACTAGCTTTTATAAATACTAGAGTACTTTACTTTTTACTATATTTTTTTATACTAGTACTATTACTATATACTATAGTAATCTTATATAAATAGCTAAGTAGCTATTTTATAAATTTAAAAAAAGTACTACTTATATTAGATTTTTTATATAGCTTATTTACTACTATACTAAAAAGATTATAGCTAACTATATTAGAATTCTAACTTCTATACCTAAAGGCTATAAAAACTAGTTAAAGTGTTTATTCTACACTAAACCTAAAATAGTATAGTGTATAGTAAAAGGCTCTACTCTACTAGTAAAAAGCTTCTAAATTATAGCATTAGGCTATATAATAATATTATAATAAGCTATAAAAAGGCTCTAAATAATACTATATAGTATAAAACTCTAGTAAAAGGCTTCTACGTTCTAGTAAAAGATAGGTAGAATATACTAAAAGGCTATACTAAAAGTGTAAAGAATAGATAGGTAACAAGAACTATTCTCTAATAATAGAATATAGCTTTGTTAGAACAAAGTAGTTAAATACTATAATAAATAGTATAACTAATAAAGATTGCAATAAAGTAATTGCAGAGTAAATAGTAGGTAAAAGGTAATAATATTGTTACTAGGTAAAGAATAACTATAGAGAATTGCTATTTCTTTTATAGAAAATAGCTACTAGAATAATTGCGTAAATA